>NW_027464610.1:2740000-2890000 GCF_043290135.1 Rhipicephalus microplus | reverse complement strand
GAGATAGTGTTGTTTTATTGCGAGTATTAAACTGCGATAGGTGAAATGTTGTGAAAGCACACAAAACGGCATGAACAAGCCAAATACTGCGTGTTCTACCGTTACAAGTGCGAAACTGCTATATTGTGATATTCTCGTTAAATCGCATGCAAGCATCGTGAAACCTTAAAGAACAATGTCATTTAGCGAGATACAGCGTTCTGTACTGCAATAAGTTGGTGAAAAACTGTGAGGTTATGCAAATATCGTAATTGTGAACAAAACAGTGTAATAGAGCGTTCTTAGATACAAGTGCGAATGTTAGGTTAGGTTAAGATATGAACCGTCGTAAAACCGCATTAAACAATGTCAATTACTGAGATGCAGTGTTTTTCACCATTAAAAGTGGGGAACTGCGATATTTAATGTGAAAGCGCTTGCAACCGTCGTTAGGTTAGGTTAGGTTAGGTTAGGTTTGGTTTGGTTAGGTTAGGTTAGGTTAGGTTAGGTTAGATTAGGTTAGGTTGGGTTGAGTTGGGTTAGGTTAGGTTAGGTTGGGTTAGGTTAGGTTAGGTTAGGTTACGTTAGGTTAGGTTACGTTAGGTTAGGTTAGGTTAGGTTACGTTAGGTTAGGTTAGGTTAGGTAAGGATAATTTGGTTAGGTTAGGTAAGGTTAGGTTAGGTTAGGTTAGGTTGGGTTGGGTGTTGTTGGGTTGGGTTGGGTTGGGTTAGGTTGGGTTAGGTTAGGTTAGGTTACGTTAGGTTAGGTTAGGTTAGGTTACGTTAGGTTATGTTAGGTTAGGTTAGGTTACGTTAGGTTAGGTTAGGTCAGGTAAGGTTAGGTTACGTTAGAATAGGTTAGGTTAGGTTACGTTAGGTTAGGTTAAGTTAGGTTAGGTTAGGTTTGGTTAGGTTAGGTTAGGTTAGCTTAGGTTAGGTTAGGTTGGGATGGGTTGGGTTAGGTTGGGTTAGGTTAGGTTAGGTTAGGTTGGGTTAGGTTAGTTTAGGTTAGGTTAGGTTAGGTTAAGTTGGGTTGGGTTAGGTTAGGTTAGGTTAGGTAAGGTTAGGTTAGGTTAGGTTAGGTTAGGTTAAGGTATGAACCGTCGTAAAACCGCATTAAACAATGTCACTTAGTGAGATGCAGTGTTTTCACCATTACAAGTCGGGAACTGCGATATCTAATGTGAAAGCGCTTGCAAACGTCGTTAGGTTAGGTTAGGTTAGGTTAGGTTAGGTAAGGTTACGTTAGGTTAGGTTTGGTTAGGTTAGGTTAGGTTAGGTTATGTTAGGTTAGGTTGGGTTAGGTTAGGTTAGGTTACGTTAGGTTAAGGTATGAACCGTCGTAAAACCGCAATAAACAATGTCACTTAGTGAGATGCAGTGTTTTTCACCTTTACAAGTTGGGAACTGCGATATCTAATGTGAAAGCGCTTGAAACCGTCGTAATGTTGTAGAAAGCAATGTAAAGTAGCGAGTAAAACGTTTTCTAACGATAGAAGTGCGAAGGTTATGTTAGGTTGAGTTATGTTAGTTTAAGCTAGGTAGCGTCGTGAAACCACCAAAAACGACGTCATCTAACGAGATAGTGTTGTTTTATTGCGAGTACGAAACTGCGATAGGTAAAATGTTGTGAAAGCACACAAAGCGGCATGAACAAGCCAAATACTGCGTGTTGTACCGTTACAAGTGCGAAAGTGCTATGTTGTGACATTCTCGGTAAAGCGCATGCAAGTATCGTGAAACCCTAAAGAACGATGTCATTTAGCGAGATACAGCGTTCTGTACTGTAATAAGTTGGTGAGAAACTGTGAGGTCAAGCAAATATCGTAATTGTGAACGAAACAGTGTAATTGAGCGTCTTTAGATACAAGTGCGAATGTTAGGTTAGGTTGACATATCAACCGTCGTAAAACCGCATTAAATAATGTCACTTAGTGAGATGTAGTGTTTTTCAACATTACAAGTCGGGAACTACGATATCTAATGTGAAAGCGCATGAAACCGTCGTAATCTTGTAGAAAACATTGTAAAGTTGCGAGTAAAACGTTTTCTAACGATAGAAGTGCGAAGGTTAGGTTAGGTTAGGTTAGTTTAAGCTAGGTAGCGTCGTGAAACTACCAAAAACGACGTCATCTAACGAGATAGTGTTGTTTTATTGCGAGTATTAAACTGCGATAGGTAAAATGTTGTGAATGCACACAAAACGGCATGAACAAGCCAAATACTGCGTGTTCTACCGTTACAAGTGCGAAACTGCTATATTGTGATATTCTCGTTAAAGCGCATGCAAGCATCGTGAAACCTTAAAGAACGATGTAATTTAGCGAGATACAGCGTTCTGTACTGCAATAAGTTGGTGAAAAACTGTGAGGTTATGCAAATATCGTAATTGTGAACGAAACAGTGTAATAGAGCGTTTTTCAATACAAGTACGAATGTTAGGTTAGGTTAAGATATGAACCGTCGTAAAACCGCATTAAACAATGTCACTTAGTGAGATGCAGTGTTTTTCACCATTACAAGTTGGGAACTGCGATATCTAATGTGAAAGCACTTGCAAACGTCGTTAGGTTAGGTTAGGTTAGGTTAGGTTAGGTTAGGTTTGGTTAGGTTAGGTTAGGTTAGGTTATGTTAGGTTAGGTTGGGTTAGGTTAGGTTAGGTTACGTTACGTTAAGGTATGAACCGTCGTAAAACCGCAATAAACAATGTCACTTAGTGAGATGCAGTGTTTTTCACCTTTACAAGTTGGGAACTGCGATATCTAATGTGAAAGCGCTTGAAACCGTCGTAATGTTGTAGAAAGCAATGTAAAGTAGCGAGTAAAACGTTTTCTAACGATAGAAGTGCGAAGGTTATGTTAGGTTGAGTTATGTTAGTTTAAGCTAGGTAGCGTAGTGAAACCACCAAAAACGACGTCGTCTAACGAGATAGTGTTGTTTTATTGCGAGTATTAAACTGCGATAGGTGAAATGTTGTGAAAGCACACAAAACGGCATGAACAAGCCAAATACTGCGTGTTCTACCGTTACAAGTGCGAAACTGCTATATTGTGATATTCTCGTTAAATCGCATGCAAGCATCGTGAAACCTTAAAGAACAATGTCATTTAGCGAGATACAGCGTTCTGTACTGCAATAAGTTGGTGAAAAACTGTGAGGTTATGCAAATATCGTAATTGTGAACAAAACAGTGTAATAGAGCGTTTTTAGATACAAGTGCGAATGTTAGGTTAGGTTAAGATATGAACCGTCGTAAAACCGCATTAAACAATGTCAATTACTGAGATGCAGTGTTTTTCACCATTAAAAGTGGGGAACTGCGATATTTAATGTGAAAGCGCTTGCAACCGTCGTTAGGTTAGGTTAGGTTAGGTTAGGTTAGGTTAGGTTAGGTTTGGTTAGGTTAGGTTAGGTTAGGTTAGGTTAGGTTAGATTAGGTTAGGTTGGGTTGAGTTGGGTTAGGTTAGGTTAGGTTAGGTTAGGTTAGGTTAGGTTACGTTAGGTTAGGTTACGTTAGGTTAGGTAAGGTTAGGTTACGTTAGGTTACGTTAGGTTAGGTAAGGATAATTTGGTTAGGTTAGGTAAGGTTAGGTTAGGTTAGGTTAGGTTGGGTTGGGTGTTGTTGGGTTGGGTTGGGTTGGGTTAGGTTGGGTTAGGTTAGGTTAGGTTACGTTAGGTTAGGTTAGGTTACGTTAGGTTATGTTAGGTTAGGTTAGGTTACGTTAGGTTAGGTTAGGTCAGGTAAGGTTAGGTTACGTTAGAATAGGTTAGGTTAGGTTACGTTAGGTTAGGTTAAGTTAGGTTAGGTTAGGTTTGGTTAGGTTAGGTTAGGTTAGCTTAGGTTAGGTTAGGTTGGATGGGTTGGGTTAGGTTGGGTTAGGTTAGGTTAGGTTAGGTTAGGTTGGGTTAGGTTAGTTTAGGTTAGGTTAGGTTAGGTTAGGTTAAGTTGGGTTGGGTTAGGTTAGGTTAGGTTAGGTAAGGTTAGGTTAGGTTAGGTTAGGTTAAGGTATGAACCGTCGTAAAACCGCATTAAACAATGTCACTTAGTGAGATGCAGTGTTTTCACCATTACAAGTCGGGAACTGCGATATTTAATGTGAAAGCGCTTGCAAACGTCGTTAGGTTAGGTTAGGTTAGGTTAGGTTAGGTTTGGTTAGGTTAGGTTAGGTTAGGTTAGGGTATGTTAGGTTAGGTTAGGTTAGGTTGGGTTAGGTAAGGTTAGGTTAGGTTAAGATATGAACCGCGCTAAAACCGCATTAAACAATGTCACTTAGTGAGATGCTGTGTTTTCCACCATTACAAGTCGGGAACTGCGATATCTAATGTGAAAGCGCATGAAACCGTCGTAATCTTGTAGAAAACATTGTAAAGTAGCGAATAAAACGTTTTCTAACGATAGAAGTGCGAAGGTTCGGTTAGTTTGAGCTAGGTAGCGTCGTGAAACCACCAAAAACGATGTCATCTAACGAGATAGTGCTGTTTTATTGCGAGTACGAAACTGCGATAGGTGAAATATTGGGAAAGCACACAAAATGGCATGAACTAGCCAGATACTGCGTGTTGTACCGTTACAAGTGCGAAACTGCTATGTTGTGACATTCTCGGTAAAGCGCATGCAAGTATCGTGAAACCTTAAAGAACGATGTCATTTAGCGAGATACAGCGTTCTGTACTGTAATAAGTTGGTGAGAAACTGTGAGGTCAAGCAAATATCGTAATTGTGAACGAAACAGTGTAATTGAGCGTCTTCAGATACAAGTGCGAATGTTAGGTTAGGTTGACATATCAACCGTCGTAAAACCGCATTAAACAATGTCACTTAGTGAGATGTAGTGTTTATCAACATTACAAGTCGGGAACTACGATATCTAATGTGAAAGCGCATGAAACCGTCGTAATCTTGTAGAAAACATTGTAAAGTGGCGAGTAAAACGTTTTCTAACGATAGAAGTGCGAAGGTTAGGTTAGGTTAGGTTAGTTTAGGCTAGGTAGCGTCGTGAAACTACCAAAAACGACGTCATCTAACGAGATAGTGTTGTTTTATAGCGAGTATTAAACTGCGATAGGTGAAATGTTGTGAAAGCACACAAAACGGCATGAACAAGCCAAATACTGCGTGTTCTACCGTTACAAGTGCGAAACTGCTATATTGTGATATTCTCGTTAAAGCGCATGCAAGCATCGTGAAACCTTAAAGAACAATGTCATTTAGCGAGATACAGCGTTCTGTACTGCAATAAGTTGGTGAAAAACTGTGAGGTTATGCAAATATCCTAATTGTGAACGAAACAGTGTAATAGAGCGTTTTTTAATACAAGTGCGAATGTTAGGTTAGGTTAAGATATGAACCGTCGTGAAACCGCATTAATCAATGTCACTTAGTGAGATGCAGTGTTTTTCACCATTACAAGTCGGGAACTGCGATATCTAATGTGAAAGCGCTTGCAAACGTCGTTAGGTTAGGTTAGGTTAGGTTAGGTTAGGTTACGTTAGGTTAGGTTAGGTTAGGTTTGGTTAGGTTAGGTTAGGTTAGGTTAGGGTATGTTAGGTAAGGTTTGGTTAGGTTAGGTTAGGTTAGGTTGGTTTAGGTAAGGTTAGGTTAGGTTAAGATATGAACCGCGCTAAAACCGCGTTAAACAATGTCACTTAGTGAAATGCTGTGTTTTTCACCATTACAAGTCGGGAACTGCGATAGTGAAAAACTGTGAGGTTATGCAAATATCGTAATTGTGAACGAAACAGTGTAATAGAGCGTTTTTCAATACAAGTACGAGTGTTTGGTTAGGTTAAGATATGAACCGTCGTAAAACCGCATTAAACAATGTCACTTAGTGAGATGCAGTGTTTTTCACCATTACAAGTTGGGAACTGCGATATCTAATGTGAAAGCACTTGCAAACGTCGTTAGGTTAGGTTAGGTTAGGTTAGGTTAGGTTACGTTAGGTTAGGTTTGGTTAGGTTAGGTTAGGTTAGGTTATGTTAGGTTAGGTTGGGTTAGGTTAGGTTAGGTTACGTTAGGTTAAGGTATGAACCGTCGTAAAACCGCAATAAACAATGTCACTTAGTGAGATGCAGTGTTTTTCACCTTTAAAGGTTGGGAACTGCGATATCTAATGTGAAAGCGCTTGAAACCGTCGTAATGTTGTAGAAAGCAATGTAAAGTAGCGAGTAAAACGTTTTCTAACGATAGAAGTGCGAAGGTTATGTTATGTTGAGTTATGTTAGTTTAAGCTAGGTAGCGTCGTGAAACCACCAAAAACGACGTCATCTAACGAGATAGTGTTGTTTTATTGCGAGTACGAAACTGCGATAGGCAAAATGTTGTGAAAGCACACAAAACGGCATGAACAAGCCAAATACTGCGTGTTCTACCGTTACAAGTGCGAAACTGCTATATTGTGATATTCTCGTTAAAGCGCATGCAAGCATCGTGAAACCTTAAATAACGATGTCATTTAGCGAGATACAGCGTTCTGTACTGCAATAAGTTGGTGAAAAACTGTGAGGTTATGCAAATATCGTAATTGTGAACGAAACAGTGTAATAGAGCGTTTTTCAATACAAGTACGAATGTTAGGTTAGGTTAAGATATGAACCGTCGTAAAACCGCATTAAACAATGTCACTTAGTGAGATGCAGTGTTTTTCACCATTACAAGTTGGGAACTGCGATATCTAATGTGAAAGCACTTGCAAACGTCGTTAGGTTAGGTTAGGTTAGGTTAGGTTAGGTTACGTTAGGTTAGGTTTGGTTAGGTTAGGTTAGGTTAGGTTAGGTTATGTTAGGTTAGGTTGGGTTAGGTTAGGTTAGGTTACGTTAGGTTAAGGTATGAACCGTCGTAAAACCGCAATAAACAATGTCACTTAGTGAGATGCAGTGTTTTTCACCTTTACAAGTTGGGAACTGCGATATCTAATGTGAAGGCGCTTGAAACCGTCGTATTGTTGTAGAAAGCAATGTAAAGTAGCGAGTAAAACGTTTTCTAACGATAGAAGTGCGAAGGTTATGTTAGGTTGAGTTATGTTAGTTTAAGCTAGGTAGCGTCGTGAAACCACCAAAAACGACGTCATCTAACGAGATAGTGTTGTTTTATTGCGAGTAAGAAACTGCGATAGGCAAAATGTTGTGAAAGCACACAAAACGGCATGAACAAGCCAAATACTGCGTGTTCTACCGTTACAAGTGCGAAACTGCTATATTGTGATATTCTCGTTAAAGCGCATGCAAGCATCGTGAAACCTTAAAGAACAATGTCATTTAGCGAGATACAGCGTTCTGTACTGTAATAAGTTGGTGAGAAACTGTGAGGTCAAGCAAATATCGTAATTGTGAACGAAACAGTGTAATTGAGCGTCTTTAGATACAAGTGCGAATGTTAGGTTAGGTTAAGATATGAACCGTCGTAAAACCGCATTAATCAATGTCACTTAGTGAGATGCAGTGTTTTTCACCATTACAAGTCGGGAACTGCGATATCTAATGTGAAAGCGCTCGCAAACGTCGTTAGGTTAGGTTAGGTTAGGTTAGGTTAGGTTACGTTAGGTTAGGTTAGGTTAGGTTAGGTTTGGTTAGGTTAGGTTAGGTTAGGTTAGGGTATGTTAGGTAAGGTTTGGTTAGGTTAGGTTAGGTTAGGTTGGTTTAGGTAAGGTTAGGTTAGGTTAAGATATGAACCGCGCTAAAACCGCATTAAACAATGTCACTTAGTGAGATGCTGTGTTTTTCACCATTACAAGTCGGGAACTGCGATATCTAATGTGAAAGCGCATGAAACCGTCGTAATCTTGTAGAAAGCAATGTAAAGTAGCGAGTAAAACGTTTTCTAACGATAGAAGTGCGAAGGTCATGTTAGGTTGAGTTATGTTAGTTTAAGCTAGGTAGCGTCGTGAAACTACCAAAAACAACGTCATCTAACGAGATAGTGTTGTTTTATTGCGAGTACGAAACTGCGATAGGTGAAATGTTGTGAAAGCACACAAAACGGCATGAACAAGCCAAATACTGCGTGTTGTACCGTTACAAGTGCGAAACTGCTATGTTGTGATATTCTCGTTAAAGCGCATGCAAGCATCGTGAAACCTTAAAGAACGATGTCATTTAGCGAGATACAGCGTTCTGTACTGCAATAAGTTGGTGAAAAACTGTGAGGTTATGCAAATATCCTAATTGTGAACGAAACAGTGTAATAGAGCGTTTTTTAATACAAGTGCGAATGTTAGGTTAGGTTAAGATATGAACCGTCGTAAAACCGCATTATTCAATGCCACTTAGTGAGATGCAGTGTTTTTCACCATTACAAGTCGGGAACTGCGATATCTAATGTGAAAGCGCTTGCAAACGTCGTTAGGTTAGGTTAGGTTAGGTTAGGTTACGTTAGGTTAGGTTAGGTTAGGTTTGGTTAGGTTAGGTTAGGTTAGGTTAGGTTAAGGTATGAACCGTCGTAAAACCGCAATAAACAATGTCACTTAGTGAGATGCAGTGTTTTTCACCTTTACAAGTTGTGAACTGCGATATCTAATGTGAAAGCGCTTGAAACCGTCGTAATGTTGTAGAAAGCAATGTAAAGTAGCGAGTAAAACGTTTTCTAACGATAGAAGTGCGAAGGTTATGTTAGGTTGAGTTATGTTAGTTTAAGCTAGGTAGCGTCGTGAAACCACCAAAAACGACGTCATCTAACGAGATAGTGTTGTTTTATTGCGAGTACAAAACTGCGATAGGTAAAATGTTGTGAAAGCACACAAAACGGCATGAACAAGCCAAATACTGCGTGTTGTACCGTTACAAGTGCGAAAGTGCTGTGTTGTGGCATTCTCGGTAAAGCGCATGCAAGTATCGTGAAACCTTAAAAAACGATGTCATTTAGCGAGATACAGCGTTCTGTACTGTAATAAGTTGGTGAGAAACTGTGAGGTCAAGCAAATATCGTAATTGTGAACGAAACAGTGTAATTGAGCGTCTTTAGATACAAGTGCGAATGTTAGGTTAGGTTGACATATCAACCGTCGTAAAACCGCATTAAACAATGTCACTTAGTGAGATGTAGTGTTTTTCAACATTACAAGTCGGGAACTACGATATCTAATGTGAAAGCGCATGAAACCGTCGTAATCTTGTAGAAAACATTGTAAAGTGGCGAGTAAAACGTTTTCTAACGATAGAAGGCGAAGGTTAGGTTAGGTTAGGTTAGTTTAAGCTAGGTAGCGTCGTGAAACTACCAAAAACGACGTCATCTAACGAGATAGTGTTGTTTTATTGCGAGTATTGAACTGCGATAGGTAAAATGTTGTGAATGCACACAAAACGGCATGAACAAGCCAAATACTGCGTGTGCTACCGTTACAAGTGCGAAACTGCTATATTGTGATATTCTCGTTAAAGCGCATGCAAGCATCGTGAAACCTTAAAGAACGATGTCATTTAGCGAGATACAGCGTTCTGTACTTCAATAAGTTGGTGAAAAACTGTGAGGTTATGCAAATATCGTAATTGTGAACGAAACAGTAAAATAGAGCGTTTTTCAATACAAGTACGAGTGTTAGGTTAGGTTAAGATATGAACCGTCGTAAAACCGCATTAAACAATGTCACTTAGTGAGATGCAGTGTTTTTCACCATTACAAGTTGGGAACTGCGATATCTAATGTGAAAGCACTTGCAAACGTCGTTAGGTTAGGTTAGGTTGGGTTAGGTTAGGTTACGTTAGGTTAGGTTTGGTTAGGTTAGGTTAGGTTAGGTTATGTTAGGTTAGGTTGGGTTAGGTTAGGTTAGGTTACGTTAGGTTAAGGTATGAACCGTCGTAAAACCGCAATAAACAATGTCACTTAGTGAGATGCAGTGTTTTTCACCTTTACAAGTTGGGAACTCCGATATCTAATGTGAAAGCGCTTGAAACCGTTGTAATGTTGTAGAAAGCAATGTAAAGTAGCGAGTAAAACGTTTTCTAACGATAGAAGTGCGAAGGTTATGTTAGGTTGAGTTATGTTAGTTTAAGCTAGGTAGCGTCGTGAAACCACCAAAAACGACGTCATCTAACGAGATAGTGTTGTTTTATTGCGAGTACGAAACTGCGATAGGCAAAATGTTGTGAAAGCACACAAAACGGCATGAACAAGCCAAATACTGCGTGTTTGCCGTTACAAGTGCGAAACTGCTATATTGTGATATTCTCGTTAAAGCGCATGCAAGCATCGTGAAACCTTAAAGAACAATGTCATTTAGCGAGATACAGCGTTCTGTACTGCAATAAGTTGGTGAAAAACTGTGAGGTTTTGCAAATATCCTAATTGTGAACGAAACAGTGTAATAGAGCGTTTTTTAATACAAGTGCGAATGTTAGGTTAGGTTAAGATATGAACCGTCGTAAAACCGCATTAATCAATGTCACTTAGTGAGATGCAGTGTTTTTCACCATTACAAGTCGGGAACTGCGATATCTAATGTGAAAGCGCTCGCAAACGTCGTTAGGTTAGGTTAGGTTAGGTTACGTTAGGTTAGGTTAGGTTAGGTTAGGTTTGGTTAGGTTAGGTTAGGTTAGGTTAGGGTATGTTAGGTAAGGTTTGGTTAGGTTAGGTTAGGTTAGGTTGGTTTAGGTAAGGTTAGGTTAGGTTAAGATATGAACCGCGCTAAAACCGCAATAAACAATGTCACTTAGTGAGATGCAGTGTTTTTCACCTTTACAAGTTGGGAACTGCGATATTTAATGCGAAAGCGCTTGAAACCGTCGTAATGTTGTAGAAAGCCATGTAAAGTAGCGAGTAAAACGTTTTCTAACGATAGAAGTGCGAAGGTTATGTTAGGTTGAGTTATGTTAGTTTAAGCTAGGTAGCGTCGTGAAACCACCAAAAACGACGTCATCTAACGAGATAGTGTTGTTTTATTGCGAGTACGAAACTGCGATAGGTAAAATGTTGTGAAAGCACACAAAACGGCATGAACAAGCCAAATACTGCGTGTTGTACCGTTACAAGTGTGAAAGTGCTGTGTTGTGGCATTCTCGGTAAAGCGCATGCAAGTATCGTGAAACCTTAAAGAACGATGTCCTTTAGCGAGATACAGCGTTCTGTACTGTAATAAGTTGGTGAGAAACTGTGAGGTCAAGCAAATATCGTAATTGTGAACGAAACAGTGTAATTGAGCGTCTTTAGATACAAGTGCGAATGTTAGGTTAGGTTGACATATCAACCGTCGTAAAACCGCATTAAACAATGTCACTTAGTGAGATGTAGTGTTTTTCAACAATACAAGTCGGGAACTACGATATCTAATGTGAAAGCGCATGAAACCGTCGTAATCTTGTAGAAAACATTGTAAAGTGGCGAGTAAAACGTTTTCTAACGATAGAAGTGCGAAGGTTAGGTTAGGTTAGGTTAGTTTAAGCTAGGTAGCGTCGTGAAACTACCAAAAACGACGTCATCTAACGAGATAGTGTTGTTTTATTGCGAGTATTAAACTGCGATAGGTAAAATGTTGTGAATGCACACAAAACGGCATGAACAAGCCAAATACTGCGTGTTCTACCGTTACAAGTGCGAAACTGCTATATTGTGATATTCTCGTTAAAGCGCATGCAAGCATCGGGAAACCTTAAAGAACGATGTCATATAGCGAGATACAGCGTTCTGTACTGCAATAAGTTGGTGAAAAACTGTGAGGTTATGCAAATATCGTAATTGTGAACGAAACAGTGTAATAGAGCGTTTTTCAATACAAGTACGAATGTTAGGTTAGGTTAAGATATGAACCGTCGTAAAACCGCATTAAACAATGTCACTTAGTGAGATGCAGTGTTTTTCACCATTACAAGTTGGGAACTGCGATATCTAATGTGAAAGTTTTGCAAACGTCGTTAGGTTAGGTTAGGTTAGGTTAGGTTAGGTTACGTTAGGTTAGGTTTGGTTAGGTTAGGTTAGGTTAGGTTAGGTTAGGTTGGGTTCGGTTAGGTTAGGTTACGTTAGGTTAAGGTATGAACCGTCGTAAAACCGCAATAAACAATGTCACTTAGTGAGATGCAGTGTTTTTCACCTTTACAAGTTGGGAACTGCGATATCTAATGTGAAAGCGCTTGAAACCGTCGTAATGTTGTAGAAAGCAATGTAAAGTAGCGAGTAAAACGTTTTCTAACGATAGAAGTGCGAAGGTTATGTTAGGTTGAGTTATGTTAATTTAGGCTAGGTAGCGTCGTGAAACCACCAAAAACGACGTCATCTAACGAGATAGTGTTGTTTTATTGCGAGTACGAAACTGCGATAGGCAAAATGTTGTGAAAGCACACAAAACGGCATGAACAAGCCAAATACTGCGTGTTCTACCGTTACAAGTGCGAAACTGCTATATTGTGATATTCTCGTTAAAGCGCATGCAAGCATCGTGAAACCTTAAAGAACGATGTCATTTAGCGAGATACAGCGTTCTGTACTGTAATAAGTTGGTGAGAAACTGTGAGGTCAAGCAAATATCATAATTGTGAACGAAACAGTGTAATTGAGCGTTTTTAGATACAAGTGCGAATGTTAGGTTAGGTTAAGATATGAACCGTCGTAAAACCGCATTAAACAATGTCACTTAGTGAGATGCTGTGTTTTTCACCATTACAAGTCGGGAACTGCGATATCTAATGTGAAAGCGCATGAAACCGTCGTAATCTTGTAGAAAACATTGCAAAGTAGCGAATAAAACGTTTTCTAACGATAGAAGTGCGAAGGTTCGGTTAGTTTGAGTTATGTTAGTTTAAGCTAGGTAGCGTCGTGAAACCACCAAAAACAACGTCATCTAACGAGATAGTGTTGTTTTAATGCGAGTACGAAACTGCGACAGGTAAAATGTTGTGAAAGCACTCAAAACGGCATGAACAAGCCAAATACTGCGTGTTGTACCGTTACAAGTGCGAAACTGCTATGTTGTGACATTCTCGGTAAAGCGCATGCAAGTATCGTGAAACCTTGAAGAACGATGTCATTTAGCGAGATACAGCGTTCTTTACTGTAATAAGTTGGTGAGAAACTGTGAGGTCAAGCAAATATCGTAATTGTGAACGAAACAGTAATTGAGCGTCTTTAGATACAAGTGCGAATGTTAGGTTAGGTTGACATATCAACCGTCGTAAAACCGCATTAAACAATGTCACTTAGTGAGATGTAGTGTTTTTCAACATTACAAGTCGGGAACTACGATATCTAATGTGAAAGCGCATGAAACCGTCGTAATCTTGTAGAAAACATTGTAAAGTGGCGAGTAAAACGTTTTCTAACGATAGAAGTGCGAAGGTTAGGTTAGGTTAGGTTAGTTTAAGCTAGGTAGCGTCGTGAAACCACCAAAAACGACGTCATCCTACGAGATAGTGTTGTTTTATTGCGAGTACGAAACTGCGATAGGCAAAATGTTGTGAAAGCACACAAAACGGCATGAACAAGCCAAATACTGCGTGTTCTACCGTTACAAGTGCGAAACTGCTATATTGTGATATTCTCGTTAAAGCGCAAGCAAGCATCGTGAAACCTTAAAGAACAATGTCATTTAGCGAGATACAGCGTTCTGTACTGCAATAAGTTGGTGAAAAACTGTGAGGTTATGCAAATATCCTAATTGTGAACGAAACACTGTAATAGAGCGTTTTTTAATACAAGTGCGAATGTTAGGTTAGGTTAAGATATGAACCGTCGTAAAACCGCATTAATCAATGTCACTTAGTGAGATGCAGTGTTTTTCACCGATACAAGTCGGGAACTGCGATATCTAATGTGAAAGCGCTCGCAAACGTCGTTAGGTTAGGTTAGGTTAGGTTAGGTTAGGTTACGTTAGGTTAGGTTAGGTTAGGTTAGGGTATGTTAGGTAAGGTTTGGTTAGGTTAGGTTAGGTTAGGTTGGTTTAGGTAAGGTTAGGTTAGGTTAAGATATGAACCGCGCTAAAACCGCATTAAACAATGTCACTTAGTGAGATGCTGTGTTTTTCACCAAGTCGGGAACTGCGATATCTAATGTGAAAGCGCATGAAACCGTCGTAATCTTGTAGAAAACATTGTAAAGTAGCGAATAAAACGTTTTCTAACGATAGAAGTGCGAAGGTTCGGTTAGTTTGAGTTATGTTAGTTTAAGCTAGGTCGCGTCGTGAAACCACATAAAACAACGTCATCTAACGAGATAGTGTTGTTTTAATGCGAGTACGAAACTGCGACAGGTAAAATGTTGTGAAAGCACTCAAAACGGCATGAACAAGCCAAATACTGCGTGTTGTACCGTTACAAGTGCGAAACTGCTAGGTTGTGACATTCTCGGTAAAGCGCATGCAAGTATCGTGAAACCTTAAAGAACGATGTCATTTAGCGAGATACAGCGTTCTGTACTGTAATAAGTTGGTGAGAAACTGTGAGGTCAAGCAAATATCGTAATTGTGAACAAAACAGTGTAATAGAGCGTTTTTAGATACAAGTGCGAATGTTAGGTTAGGTTGACATATCAACCGTCGTAAAACCGCATTAAACAATGTCACTTAGTGAGATGTAGTGTTTTTCAACATTACAAGTCGGGAACTACGATATCTAATGTGAAAGCGCATGAAACCGTCGTAATCTTGTAGAAAACATTGTAAAGTGGCGAGTAAAACGTTTTCTAACGATAGAAGGCGAAGGTTAGGTTAGGTTAGGTTAGTTTAAGCTAGGTAGCGTCGTGAAACTACCAAAAACGACGTCATCTAACGAGATAGTGTTGTTTTATTGCGAGTATTGAACTGCGATAGGTAAAATGTTGTGAATGCACACAAAACGGCATGAACAAGCCAAATACTGCGTGTGCTACCGTTACAAGTGCGAAACTGCTATATTGTGATATTCTCGTTAAAGCGCATGCAAGCATCGTGAAACCTTAAAGAACGATGTCATTTAGCGAGATACAGCGTTCTGTACTTCAATAAGTTGGTGAAAAACTGTGAGGTTATGCAAATATCGTAATTGTGAACGAAACAGTAAAATAGAGCGTTTTTCAATACAAGTACGAGTGTTAGGTTAGGTTAAGATATGAACCGTCGTAAAACCGCATTAAACAATGTCACTTAGTGAGATGCAGTGTTTTTCACCATTACAAGTTGGGAACTGCGATATCTAATGTGAAAGCACTTGCAAACGTCGTTAGGTTAGGTTAGGTTGGGTTAGGTTAGGTTACGTTAGGTTAGGTTTGGTTAGGTTAGGTTAGGTTAGGTTATGTTAGGTTAGGTTGGGTTAGGTTAGGTTAGGTTACGTTAGGTTAAGGTATGAACCGTCGTAAAACCGCAATAAACAATGTCACTTAGTGAGATGCAGTGTTTTTCACCTTTACAAGTTGGGAACTCCGATATCTAATGTGAAAGCGCTTGAAACCGTTGTAATGTTGTAGAAAGCAATGTAAAGTAGCGAGTAAAACGTTTTCTAACGATAGAAGTGCGAAGGTTATGTTAGGTTGAGTTATGTTAGTTTAAGCTAGGTAGCGTCGTGAAACCACCAAAAACGACGTCATCTAACGAGATAGTGTTGTTTTATTGCGAGTACGAAACTGCGATAGGCAAAATGTTGTGAAAGCACACAAAACGGCATGAACAAGCCAAATACTGCGTGTTTGCCGTTACAAGTGCGAAACTGCTATATTGTGATATTCTCGTTAAAGCGCATGCAAGCATCGTGAAACCTTAAAGAACAATGTCATTTAGCGAGATACAGCGTTCTGTACTGCAATAAGTTGGTGAAAAACTGTGAGGTTTTGCAAATATCCTAATTGTGAACGAAACAGTGTAATAGAGCGTTTTTTAATACAAGTGCGAATGTTAGGTTAGGTTAAGATATGAACCGTCGTAAAACCGCATTAATCAATGTCACTTAGTGAGATGCAGTGTTTTTCACCATTACAAGTCGGGAACTGCGATATCTAATGTGAAAGCGCTCGCAAACGTCGTTAGGTTAGGTTAGGTTAGGTTACGTTAGGTTAGGTTAGGTTAGGTTAGGTTTGGTTAGGTTAGGTTAGGTTAGGTTAGGGTATGTTAGGTAAGGTTTGGTTAGGTTAGGTTAGGTTAGGTTGGTTTAGGTAAGGTTAGGTTAGGTTAAGATATGAACCGCGCTAAAACCGCAATAAACAATGTCACTTAGTGAGATGCAGTGTTTTTCACCTTTACAAGTTGGGAACTGCGATATTTAATGCGAAAGCGCTTGAAACCGTCGTAATGTTGTAGAAAGCCATGTAAAGTAGCGAGTAAAACGTTTTCTAACGATAGAAGTGCGAAGGTTATGTTAGGTTGAGTTATGTTAGTTTAAGCTAGGTAGCGTCGTGAAACCACCAAAAACGACGTCATCTAACGAGATAGTGTTGTTTTATTGCGAGTACGAAACTGCGATAGGTAAAATGTTGTGAAAGCACACAAAACGGCATGAACAAGCCAAATACTGCGTGTTGTACCGTTACAAGTGTGAAAGTGCTGTGTTGTGGCATTCTCGGTAAAGCGCATGCAAGTATCGTGAAACCTTAAAGAACGATGTCCTTTAGCGAGATACAGCGTTCTGTACTGTAATAAGTTGGTGAGAAACTGTGAGGTCAAGCAAATATCGTAATTGTGAACGAAACAGTGTAATTGAGCGTCTTTAGATACAAGTGCGAATGTTAGGTTAGGTTGACATATCAACCGTCGTAAAACCGCATTAAACAATGTCACTTAGTGAGATGTAGTGTTTTTCAACAATACAAGTCGGGAACTACGATATCTAATGTGAAAGCGCATGAAACCGTCGTAATCTTGTAGAAAACATTGTAAAGTGGCGAGTAAAACGTTTTCTAACGATAGAAGTGCGAAGGTTAGGTTAGGTTAGGTTAGTTTAAGCTAGGTAGCGTCGTGAAACTACCAAAAACGACGTCATCTAACGAGATAGTGTTGTTTTATTGCGAGTATTAAACTGCGATAGGTAAAATGTTGTGAATGCACACAAAACGGCATGAACAAGCCAAATACTGCGTGTTCTACCGTTACAAGTGCGAAACTGCTATATTGTGATATTCTCGTTAAAGCGCATGCAAGCATCGGGAAACCTTAAAGAACGATGTCATATAGCGAGATACAGCGTTCTGTACTGCAATAAGTTGGTGAAAAACTGTGAGGTTATGCAAATATCGTAATTGTGAACGAAACAGTGTAATAGAGCGTTTTTCAATACAAGTACGAATGTTAGGTTAGGTTAAGATATGAACCGTCGTAAAACCGCATTAAACAATGTCACTTAGTGAGATGCAGTGTTTTTCACCATTACAAGTTGGGAACTGCGATATCTAATGTGAAAGTTTTGCAAACGTCGTTAGGTTAGGTTAGGTTAGGTTAGGTTAGGTTACGTTAGGTTAGGTTTGGTTAGGTTAGGTTAGGTTAGGTTAGGTTAGGTTGGGTTCGGTTAGGTTAGGTTACGTTAGGTTAAGGTATGAACCGTCGTAAAACCGCAATAAACAATGTCACTTAGTGAGATGCAGTGTTTTTCACCTTTACAAGTTGGGAACTGCGATATCTAATGTGAAAGCGCTTGAAACCGTCGTAATGTTGTAGAAAGCAATGTAAAGTAGCGAGTAAAACGTTTTCTAACGATAGAAGTGCGAAGGTTATGTTAGGTTGAGTTATGTTAATTTAGGCTAGGTAGCGTCGTGAAACCACCAAAAACGACGTCATCTAACGAGATAGTGTTGTTTTATTGCGAGTACGAAACTGCGATAGGCAAAATGTTGTGAAAGCACACAAAACGGCATGAACAAGCCAAATACTGCGTGTTCTACCGTTACAAGTGCGAAACTGCTATATTGTGATATTCTCGTTAAAGCGCATGCAAGCATCGTGAAACCTTAAAGAACGATGTCATTTAGCGAGATACAGCGTTCTGTACTGTAATAAGTTGGTGAGAAACTGTGAGGTCAAGCAAATATCATAATTGTGAACGAAACAGTGTAATTGAGCGTTTTTAGATACAAGTGCGAATGTTAGGTTAGGTTAAGATATGAACCGTCGTAAAACCGCATTAAACAATGTCACTTAGTGAGATGCTGTGTTTTTCACCATTACAAGTCGGGAACTGCGATATCTAATGTGAAAGCGCATGAAACCGTCGTAATCTTGTAGAAAACATTGCAAAGTAGCGAATAAAACGTTTTCTAACGATAGAAGTGCGAAGGTTCGGTTAGTTTGAGTTATGTTAGTTTAAGCTAGGTAGCGTCGTGAAACCACCAAAAACAACGTCATCTAACGAGATAGTGTTGTTTTAATGCGAGTACGAAACTGCGACAGGTAAAATGTTGTGAAAGCACTCAAAACGGCATGAACAAGCCAAATACTGCGTGTTGTACCGTTACAAGTGCGAAACTGCTATGTTGTGACATTCTCGGTAAAGCGCATGCAAGTATCGTGAAACCTTGAAGAACGATGTCATTTAGCGAGATACAGCGTTCTTTACTGTAATAAGTTGGTGAGAAACTGTGAGGTCAAGCAAATATCGTAATTGTGAACGAAACAGTAATTGAGCGTCTTTAGATACAAGTGCGAATGTTAGGTTAGGTTGACATATCAACCGTCGTAAAACCGCATTAAACAATGTCACTTAGTGAGATGTAGTGTTTTTCAACATTACAAGTCGGGAACTACGATATCTAATGTGAAAGCGCATGAAACCGTCGTAATCTTGTAGAAAACATTGTAAAGTGGCGAGTAAAACGTTTTCTAACGATAGAAGTGCGAAGGTTAGGTTAGGTTAGGTTAGTTTAAGCTAGGTAGCGTCGTGAAACCACCAAAAACGACGTCATCCTACGAGATAGTGTTGTTTTATTGCGAGTACGAAACTGCGATAGGCAAAATGTTGTGAAAGCACACAAAACGGCATGAACAAGCCAAATACTGCGTGTTCTACCGTTACAAGTGCGAAACTGCTATATTGTGATATTCTCGTTAAAGCGCAAGCAAGCATCGTGAAACCTTAAAGAACAATGTCATTTAGCGAGATACAGCGTTCTGTACTGCAATAAGTTGGTGAAAAACTGTGAGGTTATGCAAATATCCTAATTGTGAACGAAACACTGTAATAGAGCGTTTTTTAATACAAGTGCGAATGTTAGGTTAGGTTAAGATATGAACCGTCGTAAAACCGCATTAATCAATGTCACTTAGTGAGATGCAGTGTTTTTCACCGATACAAGTCGGGAACTGCGATATCTAATGTGAAAGCGCTCGCAAACGTCGTTAGGTTAGGTTAGGTTAGGTTAGGTTAGGTTACGTTAGGTTAGGTTAGGTTAGGTTAGGGTATGTTAGGTAAGGTTTGGTTAGGTTAGGTTAGGTTAGGTTGGTTTAGGTAAGGTTAGGTTAGGTTAAGATATGAACCGCGCTAAAACCGCATTAAACAATGTCACTTAGTGAGATGCTGTGTTTTTCACCAAGTCGGGAACTGCGATATCTAATGTGAAAGCGCATGAAACCGTCGTAATCTTGTAGAAAACATTGTAAAGTAGCGAATAAAACGTTTTCTAACGATAGAAGTGCGAAGGTTCGGTTAGTTTGAGTTATGTTAGTTTAAGCTAGGTCGCGTCGTGAAACCACATAAAACAACGTCATCTAACGAGATAGTGTTGTTTTAATGCGAGTACGAAACTGCGACAGGTAAAATGTTGTGAAAGCACTCAAAACGGCATGAACAAGCCAAATACTGCGTGTTGTACCGTTACAAGTGCGAAACTGCTAGGTTGTGACATTCTCGGTAAAGCGCATGCAAGTATCGTGAAACCTTAAAGAACGATGTCATTTAGCGAGATACAGCGTTCTGTACTGTAATAAGTTGGTGAGAAACTGTGAGGTCAAGCAAATATCGTAATTGTGAACGAAACAGTGTAATTGAGCGTCTTTAGATACAAGTGCGAATGTTAGGTTAGGTTGACATATCAACCGTCGTAAAACCGCATTAAACAATGTCACTTAGTGAGATGTAGTGTTTTCAACATTACAAGTCGGGAACTACGATATCTAATGTGAAAGCGCATGAAACCGTCGTAATCTTGTAGAAAACATTGTAAAGTGGCGAGTAAAACGTTTTCTAACGATAGAAGTGTGAAGGTTAGGTTAGGTTAGGTTAGTTTAAGCTAGGTAGCGTCGTGAAACTACCAAAAACGACGTCATCTAAGGAGATAGTGTTGTTTTATAGCGAGTATTAAACTGCGATAGGTGAAATGTTGTGAAAGCACACAAAACGGCATGAACAAGCCAAATACTGCGTGTTCTACCGTTACAAGTGCGAAACTGCTATATTGTGATATTCTCGTTAAATCGCATGCAAGCATCGTGAAACCTTAAAGTACAATGTCATTTAGCGAGATACAGCGTTCTGTACTGCAATAAGTTGGTGAAAAACTGTGAGGTTATGCAAATATCGTAATTGTGAACAAAACAGTGTAATAGAGCGTTTTTAGATACAAGTGCGAATGTTAGGTTAGGTTAAGATATGAACCGTCGTAAAACCACATTAAACAATGTCAATTACTGAGATGCAGTGTTTTTCACCATTAAAAGTGGGGAACTGCGATATTTAGTGTGAAAGCGCTTGCAACCGTCGTTAGGTTAGGTTAGGTTAGGTTAGGTTAGGTTAGGATAGGTTTGGTTAGGTTACGTTAGGTTAGATTACGTTAGGTTAGGTTAGGTTAGGTTACGTTACGTTAGGTTAGGTTAGGTTAGGTAAGGATAATTTGGTTAGGTTAGGTAAGGTTAGGTTAGGTTAGGTTAGGTTGGGTTGGGTGTTGTTGGGTTGGGTTGGGTTGGGTTAGGTTGGGTTAGGTTAGGTTAGGTTACGTTAGGTTAGGTTAGGTTAGGTTAGGTTACGTTAGGTTAGGTTAGGTCATGTAAGGTTAGGTTACGTTAGAATAGGTTAGGTTAGGTTACGTTAGGTTAGGTTAAGTTAGGTTAGGTTTGGTTAGGTTAGGTTAGGTTAGGTTAGGTTAGCTTAGGTTAGGTTGGGTTGGGTTGGGTTAGGTTGGGTTAGGTTAGGTTAGGTTGGGTTAGGTTAGTTTAGGTTAGGTTAGGTTAGGTTAGGTTAAGTTGGGTTGGGTTAGGTTAGGTTAGGTTAGGTAAGGTTAGGTTAGGTTAGGTTAGGTTAGGTTAAGGTATGAACCGTCGTAAAACCGCATTAAACAATGTCACTTAGTGAGATGCAGTGTTTTTCACCTTTACAAGTTGGGAACTGCGATATCTAATGGGAAAGCGCTTGAAACCGTCGTAATGTTGTAGAAAGCAATGTAAAGTAGCGAGTAAAACGTTTTCTAACGATAGAAGTGCGAAGGTCATGTTAGGTTGAGTTAGGTTAGTTTAAGCTAGGTAGCGTCGTGAAACCACCAAAAACAACGTCATCTAACGAGATAGTGTTGTTTTATTGCGAGTACGAAACTGCGATAGGTGAAATGTTGTGAAAGCACACAAAACGGCATGAACAAGCCAAATACTGCGTGTTCTACCGTTACAAGTGCGAAACTGCTATATTGTGATATTCTCGTTAAAGCGCATGCAAGCATCGTGAAACCTTAAAGAACGATGTCATTTAGCGAGATACAGCGTTCTGTACTGTAATAAGTTGGTGAGAAACTGTGAGGTCAAGCAAATATCATAATTGTGAACGAAACAGTGTAATTGAGCGTCTTTAGATACAAGTGCGATTGTTAGGTTAGGTTGACATATCAACCGTCGTAAAACCGCATTAAACAATGTCACTTAGTGAGATGTAGTGTTTTTCAACATTACAAGTCGGGAACTACGATATCTAATGTGAAAGCGCATGAAACCGTCGTAATCTTGTAGAAAACATTGTAAAGTGGCGAGTAAAACGTTTTCTAACGATAGAAGTGCGAAGGTTAGGTTAGGTTAGGTTAGTTTAAGCTAGGTAGCGTCGTGAAACTACCAAAAACGACGTCATCAAACGAGATAGTGTTGTTTTATAGCGAGTATTATACTGCGATAGGTGAAATGTTGTGAAAGCACACAAAACGGCATGAACAAGCCAAATACTGCGTGTTCTACCGTTACAAGTGTGAAACTGCTATATTGTGATATTCTCGTTAAATCGCATGCAAGCATCGTGAAACCTTAAAGAACAATGTCATTTAGCGAGATACAGCGTTCTGTACTGCAATAAGTTTGTGAAAAACTGTGAGGTTATGCAAATATCGTAATTGTGAACAAAACAGTGTAATAGAGCGTTTTTAGATACAAGTGCGAATGTTAGGTTAGGTTAAGATATGAACCGTCGTAAAACCGCATTAAACAATGTCACTTAGTGAGATGCTGTGTTTTTCACCATTACAAGTCGGGAACTGCGATATCTAATGTGAAAGCGCATGAAACCGTCGTAATCTTGTAGAAAACATTGCAAAGTAGCGAATAAAACGTTTTCTAACGATAGAAGTGCGAAGGTTCGGTTAGTTTGAGATATGTTAGTTTAAGCTAGGTAGCGTCGTGAAACCACCAAAAACAACGTCATCTAACGAGATAGTGTTGTTTTAATGCGAGTACGAAACTGCGACAGGTAAAATGTTGTGAAAGCACTCAAAACGGCATGAACAAGCCAAATACTGCGTGTTGTACCGTTACAAGTGCGAAACTGCTATGTTGTGACATTCTCGGTAAAGCGCATGCAAGTATCGTGAAACCTTGAAGAACGATGTCATTTAGCGAGATACAGCGTTCTGTACTGTAATAAGTTGGTGAGAAACTGTGAGGTCAAGCAAATATCGTAATTGTGAACGAAACAGTGTAATTGAGCGTCTTTAGATACAAGTGCGAATGTTAGGTTAGGTTGACATATCAACCGTCGTAAAACCGCATTAAACAATGTCACTTAGTGAGATGTAGTGTTTTTCAACATTACAAGTCGGGAACTACGATATCTAATGTGAAAGCGCATGAAACCGTCGTAATCTTGTAGAAAACATTGTAAAGTGGCGAGTAAAACGTTTTCTAACGATAGAAGTGCGAAGGTTAGGTTAGGTTAGGTTAGTTTAAGCTAGGTAGCGTCGTGAAACTACCAAAAACGACGTCATCAAACGAGATAGTGTTGTTTTATAGCGAGTATTAAACTGCGATAGGTGAAATGTTGTGAAAGCACACAAAACGGCATGAACAAGCCAAATACTGCGTGTTCTACCGTTACAAGTGTGAAACTGCTATATTGTGATATTCTCGTTAAATCGCATGCAAGCATCGTGAAACCTTAAAGAACAATGTCATTTAGCGAGATACAGCGTTCTGTACTGCAATAAGTTTGTGAAAAACTGTGAGGTTATGCAAATATCGTAATTGTGAACAAAACAGTGTAATAGAGCGTTTTTAGATACAAGTGCGAATGTTAGGTTAGGTTAAGATATGAACCGTCGTAAAACCGCATTAAACAATGTCACTTAGTGAGATGTAGTGTTTTTCAACATTACAAGTCGGGAACTACGATATCTAATGTGAAAGCGCATGAAACCGTCGTAATCTTGTAGAAAACATTGTAAAGTGGCGAGTAAAACGTTTTCTAACGATAGAAGTGCGCAGGTTAGGTTAGGTTAGGTTAGTTTAAGCTAGGTAGCGTCGTGAAACCACCAAAAACGACGTCATCCTACGAGATAGTGTTGTTTTATTGCGAGTACGAAACTGCGATAGGCAAAATGTTGTGAAAGCACACAAAACGGCATGAACAAGCCAAATACGGCGTGTTCTACCGTTACAAGTGCGAAACTGCTATATTGTGATATTCTCGTTAAAGCGCATGCAAGCATCGTGAAACCTTAAAGAACAATGTCATTTAGCGAGATACAGCGTTCTGTACTGCAATAAGTTGGTGAAAAACTGTGAGGTTATGCAAATATCCTAATTGTGAACGCAACACTGTAATAGAGCGTTTTTTAATACAAGTGCGAATGTTAGGTTAGGTTAAGATATGAACCGTCGTAAAACCGCATTAATCAATGTCACTTAGTGAGATGCAGTGTTTTTCACCGATAAGGTCGGGAACTGCGATATCTAATGTGAAAGCGCTCGGAAACGTCGTTAGGTTAGGTTAGGTTAGGTTAGGTTAGGTTACGTTAGGTTAGGTTAGGTTAGGTTTGGTTAGGTTAGGTTAGGTTAGGTTAGGGTATGTTAGGTAAGGTTTGGTTAGGTTAGGTTAGGTTAGGTTGGTTTAGGTAAGGTTAGGTTAGGTTAAGATATGAACCGCGCTAAAACCGCATTAAACAATGTCACTTAGTGAGATGCTGTGTTTTTCACCATTACAAGTCGGGAACTGCGATATCTAATGTGAAAGCGCATGAAACCGTCGTAATCTTGTAGAAAACATTGTAAAGTAGCGAATAAAACGTTTTCTAACGATAGAAGTGCGAAGGTTCGGTTAGTTTGAGTTATGTTAGTTTAAGCTAGGTCGCGTCGTGAAACCACCAAAAACAACGTCATCTAACGAGATAGTGTTGTTTTAATGCGAGTACGAAACTGCGACAGGTAAAATGTTGTGAAAGCACTCAAAACGGCATGAACAAGCCAAATACTGCGTGTTGTACCGTTACAAGTGCGAAACTGCTAGGTTGTGACATTCTCGGTAAAGCGCATGCAAGTATCGTGAAACCTTAAAGAACGATGTCATTTAGCGAGATACAGCGTTCTGTACTGTAATAAGTTGGTGAGAAACTGTGAGGTCAAGCAAATATCGTAATTGTGAACGAAACAGTGTAATTGAGCGTCTTTAGATACAAGTGCGAATGTTAGGTTAGGTTGACATATCAACCGTCGTAAAACCGCATTAAACAATGTCACTTAGTGAGATGTAGTGTTTTCAACATTACAAGTCGGGAACTACGATATCTAATGTGAAAGCGCATGAAACCGTCGTAATCTTGTAGAAAACATTGTAAAGTGTCGAGTAAAACGTTTTCTAACGATAGAAGTGCGAAGGTTATGTTAGGTTGAGTTATGTTAGTTTAAGCTAGGTAGCGTCGTGAAACCACCAAAAACGACGTCATCTAACGAGATAGTGTTGTTTTATTGCGAGTACGAAACTGCGATAGGTAAAATGTTGTGAAAGCACACAAAACGGCATGAACAAGCCAAATACTGCGTGTTGTACCGTTACAAGTGCGAAAGTGCTATGTTGTGACATTCTCGGTAAAGCGCATGCAAGTATCGTGAAACCTTAAAGAACGATGTCATTTAGCGAGATACAGCGTTCTGTACTGTAATAAGTTGGTGATAAACTGTGAGGTCAAGCAAATATCGTAATTGTGAACGAAACAGTGTAATTGAGCGTCTTTAGATACAAGTGCGAATGTTAGGTTAGGTTGACATATCAACCGTCGTAAAACCGCATTAAACAATGTCACTTAGTGAGATGTAGTGTTTTCAACATTACAAGTCGGGAACTACGATATCTAATGTGAAAGCGCATGAAACCGTCGTAATCTTGTAGAAAACATTGTAAAGTGGCGAGTAAAACGTTTTCTAACGATAGAAGTGCGAAGGTTAGGTTAGGTTAGGTTAGTTTAAGCTAGGTAGCGTCGTGAAACTACCAAAAACGACGTCATCTAACGAGATAGTGTTGTTTTATAGCGAGTATTAAACTGCGATAGAAATGTTGTGAAAGCACACAAAACGGCATGAACAAGCCAAATACTGCGTGTTCTACCGTTACAAGTGCGAAACTGCTATATTGTGATATTCTCGTTAAATCGCATGCAAGCATCGTGAAACCTTAAAGAACAATGTCAATTAGCGAGATACAGCGTTCTGTACTGCAATAAGTTGGTGAAAAACTGTGAGGTTATGCAAATATCGTAATTGTGAACAAAACAGTGTAATAGAGCGTTTTTAGATACAAGTGCGAATGTTAGGTTAGGTTAAGATATGAACCGTCGTAAAACCGCATTAAACAATGTCACTTAGTGAGATGTAGTGTTTTTCAACATTACAAGTCGGGAACTACGATATCTAATGTGAAAGCGCATGAAACCGTCGTAATCTTGTAGAAAACATTGTAAAGTGGCGAGTAAAACGTTTTCTAACGATAGAAGTGCGAAGGTTAGGTTAGGTTAGGTTAGTTTAAGCTAGGTAGCGTCGTGAAACCACCAAAAACGACGTCATCCTACGAGATAGTGTTGTTTTATTGCGAGTACGAAACTGCGATAGGCAAAATGTTGTGAAAGCACACAAAACGGCATGAACAAGCCAAATACTGCGTGTTCTACCGTTACAAGTGCGAAACTGCTATATTGTGATATTCTCGTTAAAGCGCAAGCAAGCATCGTGAAACCTTAAAGAACAATGTCATTTAGCGAGATACAGCGTTCTGTACTGCAATAAGTTGGTGAAAAACTGTGAGGTTATGCAAATATCCTAATTGTGAACGAAACACTGTAATAGAGCGTTTTTTAATACAAGTGCGAATGTTAGGTTAGGTTAAGATATGAACCGTCGTAAAACCGCATTAATCAATGTCACTTAGTGAGATGCAGTGTTTTTCACCGATACAAGTCGGGAACTGCGATATCTAATGTGAAAGCGCTCGCAAACGTCGTTAGGTTAGGTTAGGTTAGGTTAGGTTAGGTTACGTTAGGTTAGGTTAGGTTAGGTTTGGTTAGGTTAGGTTAGGTTAGGTTAGGGTATGTTAGGTAAGGTTTGGTTAGGTTAGGTTAGGTTAGGTTGGTTTAGGTAAGGTTAGGTTAGGTTAAGATATGAACCGCGCTAAAACCGCATTAAACAATGTCACTTAGTGAGATGCTGTGTTTTTCACCATTACAAGTCGGGAACTGCGATATCTAATGTGAAAGCGCATGAAACCGTCGTAATCTTGTAGAAAACATTGTAAAGTAGCGAATAAAACGTTTTCTAACGATAGAAGTGCGAAGGTTCGGTTAGTTTGAGTTATGTTAGTTTAAGCTAGGTCGCGTCGTGAAACCACCAAAAACAACGTCATCTAACGAGATAGTGTTGTTTTAATGCGAGTACGAAACTGCGACAGGTAAAATGTTGTGAAAGCACTCAAAACGGCATGAACAAGCCAAATACTGCGTGTTGTACCGTTACAAGTGCGAAACTGCTAGGTTGTGACATTCTCGGTAAAGCGCATGCAAGTATCGTGAAACCTTAAAGAACGATGTCATTTAGCGAGATACAGCGTTCTGTACTGTAATAAGTTGGTGAGAAACTGTGAGGTCAAGCAAATATCGTAATTGTGAACGAAACAGTGTAATTGAGCGTCTTTAGATACAAGTGCGAATGTTAGGTTAGGTTGACATATCAACCGTCGTAAAACCGCATTAAACAATGTCACTTAGTGAGATGTAGTGTTTTCAACATTACAAGTCGGGAACTACGATATCTAATGTGAAAGCGCATGAAACCGTCGTAATCTTGTAGAAAACATTGTAAAGTGGCGAGTAAAACGTTTTCTAACGATAGAAGTGTGAAGGTTAGGTTAGGTTAGGTTAGTTTAAGCTAGGTAGCGTCGTGAAACTACCAAAAACGACGTCATCTAAGGAGATAGTGTTGTTTTATAGCGAGTATTAAACTGCGATAGGTGAAATGTTGTGAAAGCACACAAAACGGCATGAACAAGCCAAATACTGCGTGTTCTACCGTTACAAGTGCGAAACTGCTATATTGTGATATTCTCGTTAAATCGCATGCAAGCATCGTGAAACCTTAAAGTACAATGTCATTTAGCGAGATACAGCGTTCTGTACTGCAATAAGTTGGTGAAAAACTGTGAGGTTATGCAAATATCGTAATTGTGAACAAAACAGTGTAATAGAGCGTTTTTAGATACAAGTGCGAATGTTAGGTTAGGTTAAGATATGAACCGTCGTAAAACCACATTAAACAATGTCAATTACTGAGATGCAGTGTTTTTCACCATTAAAAGTGGGGAACTGCGATATTTAGTGTGAAAGCGCTTGCAACCGTCGTTAGGTTAGGTTAGGTTAGGTTAGGTTAGGATAGGTTTGGTTAGGTTACGTTAGGTTAGAATACGTTAGGTTAGGTTAGGTTAGGTTACGTTACGTTAGGTTAGGTTAGGTTAGGTAAGGATAATTTGGTTAGGTTAGGTAAGGTTAGGTTAGGTTAGGTTAGGTTGGGTTGGGTGTTGTTGGGTTGGGTTGGGTTGGGTTAGGTTGGGTTAGGTTAGGTTAGGTTACGTTAGGTTAGGTTAGGTTAGGTTAGGTTACGTTAGGTTATGTTAGGTTAGGTTACGTTAGGTTAGGTTAGGTCATGTAAGGTTAGGTTACGTTAGAATAGGTTAGGTTAGGTTACGTTAGGTTAGGTTAAGTTAGGTTAGGTTTGGTTAGGTTAGGTTAGGTTAGGTTAGGTTAGCTTAGGTTAGGTTGGGTTGGGTTGGGTTAGGTTGGGTTAGGTTAGGTTAGGTTGGGTTAGGTTAGTTTAGGTTAGGTTAGGTTAGGTTAGGTTAAGTTGGGTTGGGTTAGGTTAGGTTAGGTTAGGTAAGGTTAGGTTAGGTTAGGTTAGGTTAGGTTAAGGTATGAACCGTCGTAAAACCGCATTAAACAATGTCACTTAGTGAGATGCAGTGTTTTTCACCTTTACAAGTTGGGAACTGCGATATCTAATGGGAAAGCGCTTGAAACCGTCGTAATGTTGTAGAAAGCAATGTAAAGTAGCGAGTAAAACGTTTTCTAACGATAGAAGTGCGAAGGTCATGTTAGGTTGAGTTAGGTTAGTTTAAGCTAAGTAGCGTCGTGAAACCACCAAAAACAACGTCATCTAACGAGATAGTGTTGTTTTATTGCGAGTACGAAACTGCGATAGGTGAAATGTTGTGAAAGCACACAAAACGGCATGAACAAGCCAAATACTGCGTGTTCTACCGTTACAAGTGCGAAACTGCTATATTGTGATATTCTCGTTAAAGCGCATGCAAGCATCGTGAAACCTTAAAGAACGATGTCATTTAGCGAGATACAGCGTTCTGTACTGTAATAAGTTGGTGAGAAACTGTGAGGTCAAGCAAATATCATAATTGTGAACGAAACAGTGTAATTGAGCGTCTTTAGATACAAGTGCGATTGTTAGGTTAGGTTGACATATCAACCGTCGTAAAACCGCATTAAACAATGTCACTTAGTGAGATGTAGTGTTTTTCAACATTACAAGTCGGGAACTACGATATCTAATGTGAAAGCGCATGAAACCGTCGTAATCTTGTAGAAAACATTGTAAAGTGGCGAGTAAAACGTTTTCTAACGATAGAAGTGCGAAGGTTAGGTTAGGTTAGGTTAGTTTAAGCTAGGTAGCGTCGTGAAACTACCAAAAACGACGTCATCAAACGAGATAGTGTTGTTTTATAGCGAGTATTATACTGCGATAGGTGAAATGTTGTGAAAGCACACAAAACGGCATGAACAAGCCAAATACTGCGTGTTCTACCGTTACAAGTGTGAAACTGCTATATTGTGATATTCTCGTTAAATCGCATGCAAGCATCGTGAAACCTTAAAGAACAATGTCATTTAGCGAGATACAGCGTTCTGTACTGCAATAAGTTTGTGAAAAACTGTGAGGTTATGCAAATATCGTAATTGTGAACAAAACAGTGTAATAGAGCGTTTTTAGATACAAGTGCGAATGTTAGGTTAGGTTAAGATATGAACCGTCGTAAAACCGCATTAAACAATGTCACTTAGTGAGATGCTGTGTTTTTCACCATTACAAGTCGGGAACTGCGATATCTAATGTGAAAGCGCATGAAACCGTCGTAATCTTGTAGAAAACATTGCAAAGTAGCGAATAAAACGTTTTCTAACGATAGAAGTGCGAAGGTTCGGTTAGTTTGAGATATGTTAGTTTAAGCTAGGTAGCGTCGTGAAACCACCAAAAACAACGTCATCTAACGAGATAGTGTTGTTTTAATGCGAGTACGAAACTGCGACAGGTAAAATGTTGTGAAAGCACTCAAAACGGCATGAACAAGCCAAATACTGCGTGTTGTACCGTTACAAGTGCGAAACTGCTATGTTGTGACATTCTCGGTAAAGCGCATGCAAGTATCGTGAAACCTTGAAGAACGATGTCATTTAGCGAGATACAGCGTTCTGTACTGTAATAAGTTGGTGAGAAACTGTGAGGTCAAGCAAATATCGTAATTGTGAACGAAACAGTGTAATTGAGCGTCTTTAGATACAAGTGCGAATGTTAGGTTAGGTTAAGATATGAACCGTCGTAAAACCGCATTAAACAATGTCACTTAGTGAGATGTAGTGTTTTTCAACATTACAAGGCGGGAACTACGATATCTAATGTGAAAGCGCATGAAACCGTCGTAATCTTGTAGAAAACATTGTAAAGTGGCGAGTAAAACGTTTTCTAACGATAGAAGTGCGAAGGTTAGGTTAGGTTAGGTTAGTTTAAGCTAGGTAGCGTCGTGAAACTACCAAAAACGACGTCATCTAAGGAGATAGTGTTGTTTTATAGCGAGTATTAAACTGCGATAGGTGAAATGTTGTGAAAGCACACAAAACGGCATGAACAAGCCAAATACTGCGTGTTCTACCGTTACAAGTGCGAAACTGCTATATTGTGATATTCTCGTTAAATCGCATGCAAGCATCGTGAAACCTTAAAGTACAATGTCATTTAGCGAGATACAGCGTTCTGTACTGCAATAAGTTGGTGAAAAACTGTGAGGTTATGCAAATATCGTAATTGTGAACAAAACAGTGTAATAGAGCGTTTTTAGATACAAGTGCGAATGTTAGGTTAGGTTAAGATATGAACCGTCGTAAAACCACATTAAACAATGTCAATTACTGAGATGCAGTGTTTTTCACCATTAAAAGTGGGGAACTGCGATATTTAGTGTGAAAGCGCTTGCAACCGTCGTTAGGTTAGGTTAGGTTAGGTTAGGTTAGGTTAGGTTAGGATAGGTTTGGTTAGGTTACGTTAGGTTAGATTACGTTAGGTTAGGTTAGGTTAGGTTACGTTACGTTAGGTTAGGTTAGGTTAGGTAAGGATAATTTGGTTAGGTTAGGTAAGGTTAGGTTAGGTTAGGTTAGGTTGGGTTGGGTGTTGTTGGGTTGGGTTGGGTTGGGTTAGGTTGGGTTAGGTTAGGTTAGGTTACGTTAGGTTAGGTTAGGTTAGGTTAGGTTACGTTAGGTTATGTTAGGTTAGGTTACGTTAGGTTAGGTTAGGTCATGTAAGGTTAGGTTACGTTAGAATAGGTTAGGTTAGGTTACGTTAGGTTAGGTTAAGTTAGGTTAGGTTTGGTTAGGTTAGGTTAGGTTAGGTTAGGTTAGCTTAGATTAGGTTGGGTTGGGTTGGGTTAGGTTGGGTTAGGTTAGGTTAGGTTGGGTTAGGTTAGTTTAGGTTAGGTTAGGTTAGGTTAGGTTAAGTTGGGTTGGGTTAGGTTAGGTTAGGTTAGGTAAGGTTAGGTTAGGTTAGGTTAGGTTAGGTTAAGGTATGAACCGTCGTAAAACCGCATTAAACAATGTCACTTAGTGAGATGCAGTGTTTTTCACATTTACAAGTTGGGAACTGTGATATCTAATGTGAAAGCGCTTGAAACCGTCGTAATGTTGTAGAAAGCAATGTAAAGTAGCGAGTAAAACGTTTTCTAACGATAGAAGTGCGAAGGTCATGTTAGGTTGAGTTAGGTTAGTTTAAGCTAGGTAGCGTCGTGAAACTACCAAAAACAACGTCATCTAACGAGATAGTGTTGTTTTATTGCGAGTACGAAACTGCGATAGGTGAAATGTTGTGAAAGCACACAAAACGGCATGAACAAGCCAAATACTGCGTGTTGTACCGTTACAAGTGCGAAACTGCTATGTGGTTGATATTCTCGTTAAAGCCCATGCAAGCATCGTGAAACCTTAAAGAACGATGTCATTTAGCGAGATACAGCGTTCTGTACTGCAATAAGTTGGTGAAAAACTGTGAGGTTATGCAAACATCGTAATTGTGAACGAAACAGTGTAATAGAGCGTTTTTCAATACAAGTACGAATGTTAGGTTAGGTTAAGATATGAACCGTCGTAAAACCGCATTAAACAATGTCACTTAGTGAGATGCAGTGTTTTTCACCATTACAAGTTGGGAACTGCGATATCTAATGTGAAAGCACTTGCAAACGTCGTTAGGTTAGGTTAGGTTAGGTTAGGTAAGGTTACGTTAGGTTAGGTTTGGTTAGGTTAGGTTAGGTTAGCTTATGTTAGGTTAGGTTGGGTTAGGTTAGGTTAGGTTACGTTAGGTTAAGGTATGAACCATCGTAAAACCGCAATAAACAATGTCACTTAGTGAGATGCAGTGTTTTTCACCTTTACAAGTTGGGAACTGCGATATCTAATGCGAAAGCGCTTGAAACCGTCGTAATGTTGTAGAAAGCAATGTAAAGTAGCGAGTAAAACGTTTTCTAACGATAGAAGTGCGAAGGTTATGTTAGGTTGAGTTATGTTAGTTTAAGCTAGGTAGCGTCGTGAAACCACCAAAAACGACGTCATCTAACGAGATAGTGTTGTTTTATTGCGAGTACGAAACTGCGATAGGTAAAATGTTGTGAAAGCACACAAAACGGCATGAACAAGCCAAATACTGCGTGTTGTACCGTTACAAGTGCGAAAGTGCTATGTTGTGACATTCTCGGTAAAGCGCATGCAAGTATCGTGAAACCTTAAAGAACGATGTCATTTAGCGAGATACAGCGTTCTGTACTGTAATAAGTTGGTGATAAACTGTGAGGTCAAGCAAATATCGTAATTGTGAACGAAACAGTGTAATTGAGCGTCTTTAGATACAAGTGCGAATGTTAGGTTAGGTTGACATATCAACCGTCGTAAAACCGCATTAAACAATGTCACTTAGTGAGATGTAGTGTTTTCAACATTACAAGTCGGGAACTACGATATCTAATGTGAAAGCGCATGAAACCGTCGTAATCTTGTAGAAAACATTGTAAAGTGGCGAGTAAAACGTTTTCTAACGATAGAAGTGCGAAGGTTGGGTTAGGTTAGGTTAGTTTAAGCTAGGTAGCGTCGTGAAACTACCAAAAACGACGTCATCTAACGAGATAGTGTTGTTTTATAGCGAGTATTAAACTGCGATAGAAATGTTGTGAAAGCACACAAAACGGCATGAACAAGCCAAATACTGCGTGTTCTACCGTTACAAGTGCGAAACTGCTATATTGTGATATTCTCGTTAAATCGCATGCAAGCATCGTGAAACCTTAAAGTACAATGTCATTTAGCGAGATACAGCGTTCTGTACTGTAATAAGTTGGTGAGAAACTGTGAGGTCAAGCAAATATCGTAATTGTGAACGAAACAGTGTAATTGAGCGTCTTTAGATACAAGTGCGAATGTTAGGTTAGGTTGACATATCAACCGTCGTAAAACCGCATTAAACAATGTCACTTAGTGAGATGTAGTGTTTTCAACATTACAAGTCGGGAACTACGATATCTAATGTGAAAGCGCATGAAACCGTCGTAATCTTGTAGAAAACATTGTAAAGTGGCGAGTAAAACGTTTTCTAACGATAGAAGTGCGAAGGTTAGGTTAGGTTAGGTTAGTTTAAGCTAGGTAGCGTCGTGAAACTACCAAAAACGACGTCATCTAAGGAGATAGTGTTGTTTTATAGCGAGTATTAAACTGCGATAGGTGAAATGTTGTGAAAGCACACAAAACGGCATGAACAAGCCAAATACTGCGTGTTCTACCGTTACAAGTGCGAAACTGCTATATTGTGATATTCTCGTTAAATCGCATGCAAGCATCGTGAAACCTTAAAGTACAATGTCATTTAGCGAGATACAGCGTTCTGTACTGCAATAAGTTGGTGAAAAACTGTGAGGTTATGCAAATATCGTAATTGTGAACAAAACAGTGTAATAGAGCGTTTTTAGATACAAGTGCGAATGTTAGGTTAGGTTAAGATATGAACCGTCGTAAAACCACATTAAACAATGTCAATTACTGAGATGCAGTGTTTTTCACCATTAAAAGTGGGGAACTGCGATATTTAGTGTGAAAGCGCTTGCAACCGTCGTTAGGTTAGGTTAGGTTAGGTTAGGTTAGGTTAGGATAGGTTTGGTTAGGTTACGTTAGGTTAGATTACGTTAGGTTAGGTTAGGTTAGGTTACGTTACGTTAGGTTAGGTTAGGTTAGGTAAGGATAATTTGGTTAGGTTAGGTAAGGTTAGGTTAGGTTAGGTTAGGTTGGGTTGGGTGTTGTTGGGTTGGGTTGGGTTGGGTTAGGTTGGGTTAGGTTAGGTTAGGTTACGTTAGGTTAGGTTAGGTTAGGTTACGTTAGGTTATGTTAGGTTAGGTTACGTTAGGTTAGGTTAGGTCATGTAAGGTTAGGTTACGTTAGAATAGGTTAGGTTAGGTTACGTTAGGTTAGGTTAAGTTAGGTTAGGTTTGGTTAGGTTAGGTTAGGTTAGGTTAGGTTAGCTTAGGTTAGGTTGGGTTGGGTTGGGTTAGGTTGGGTTAGGTTAGGTTAGGTTGGGTTAGGTTAGTTTAGGTTAGGTTAGGTTAGGTTAGGTTAAGTTGGGTTGGGTTAGGTTAGGTTAGGTTAGGTAAGGTTAGGTTAGGTTAGGTTAGGTTAGGTTAAGGTATGAACCGTCGTAAAACCGCATTAAACAATGTCACTTAGTGAGATGCAGTGTTTTTCACATTTACAAGTTGGGAACTGTGATATCTAATGTGAAAGCGCTTGAAACCGTCGTAATGTTGTAGAAAGCAATGTAAAGTAGCGAGTAAAACGTTTTCTAACGATAGAAGTGCGAAGGTCATGTTAGGTTGAGTTAGGTTAGTTTAAGCTAGGTAGCGTCGTGAAACTACCAAAAACAACGTCATCTAACGAGATAGTGTTGTTTTATTGCGAGTACGAAACTGCGATAGGTGAAATGTTGTGAAAGCACACAAAACGGCATGAACAAGCCAAATACTGCGTGTTGTACCGTTACAAGTGCGAAACTGCTATGTTGTGATATTCTCGTTAAAGCCCATGCAAGCATCGTGAAACCTTAAAGAACGATGTCATTTAGCGAGATACAGCGTTCTGTACTGCAATAAGTTGGTGAAAAACTGTGAGGTTATGCAAATATCGTAATTGTGAACGAAACAGTGTAATAGAGCGTTTTTCAATACAAGTACGAATGTTAGGTTAGGTTAAGATATGAACCGTCGTAAAACCGCATTAAACAATGTCACTTAGTGAGATGCAGTGTTTTTCACCATTACAAGTTGGGAACTGCGATATCTAATGTGAAAGCACTTGCAAACGTCGTTAGGTTAGGTTAGGTTAGGTTAGGTAAGGTTACGTTAGGTTAGGTTTGGTTAGGTTAGGTTAGGTTAGCTTATGTTAGGTTAGGTTGGGTTAGGTTAGGTTAGGTTACGTTAGGTTAAGGTATGAACCATCGTAAAACCGCAATAAACAATGTCACTTAGTGAGATGCAGTGTTTTTCACCTTTACAAGTTGGGAACTGCGATATCTAATGTGAAAGCGCTTGAAACCGTCGTAATGTTGTAGAAAGCAATGTAAAGTAGCGAGTAAAACGTTTTCTAACGATAGAAGTGCGAAGGTTATGTTAGGTTGAGTTATGTTAGTTTAAGCTAGGTAGCGTCGTGAAACCACCAAAAACGACGTCATCTAACGAGATAGTGTTGTTTTATTGCGAGTACGAAACTGCGATAGGTAAAATGTTGTGAAAGCACACAAAACGGCATGAACAAGCCAAATACTGCGTGTTGTACCGTTACAAGTGCGAAAGTGCTATGTTGTGACATTCTCGGTAAAGCGCATGCAAGTATCGTGAAACCTTAAAGAACGATGTCATTTAGCGAGATACAGCGTTCTGTACTGTAATAAGTTGGTGATAAACTGTGAGGTCAAGCAAATATCGTAATTGTGAACGAAACAGTGTAATTGAGCGTCTTTAGATACAAGTGCGAATGTTAGGTTAGGTTGACATATCAACCGTCGTAAAACCGCATTAAACAATGTCACTTAGTGAGATGTAGTGTTTTCAACATTACAAGTCGGGAACTACGATATCTAATGTGAAAGCGCATGAAACCGTCGTAATCTTGTAGAAAACATTGTAAAGTGGCGAGTAAAACGTTTTCTAACGATAGAAGTGCGAAGGTTGGGTTAGGTTAGGTTAGTTTAAGCTAGGTAGCGTCGTGAAACTACCAAAAACGACGTCATCTAACGAGATAGTGTTGTTTTATAGCGAGTATTAAACTGCGATAGAAATGTTGTGAAAGCACACAAAACGGCATGAACAAGCCAAATACTGCGTGTTCTACCGTTACAAGTGCGAAACTGCTATATTGTGATATTCTCGTTAAATCGCATGCAAGCATCGTGAAACCTTAAAGTACAATGTCATTTAGCGAGATACAGCGTTCTGTACTGCAATAAGTTGGTGAAAAACTGTGAGGTTATGCAAATATCGTAATTGTGAACAAAACAGTGTAATAGAGCGTTTTTAGATACAAGTGCGAATGTTAGGTTAGGTTAAGATATGAACCGTCGTAAAACCACATTAAACAATGTCAATTACTGAGATGCAGTGTTTTTCACCATTAAAAGTGGGGAACTGCGATATTTAGTGTGAAAGCGCTTGCAACCGTCGTTAGGTTAGGTTAGGTTAGGTTAGGTTAGGTTAGGTTAGGTTTGGTTAATTTAGGTTAGGTTAGGTTAGGTTAGATTAGGTTAGGTTGGTTTGAGTTGGGTTAGGTTAGGTTAGGTTAGGTTAGGTTGGGTTAGGTTAGGTTAGGTTAGGTTACGTTAGGTTAGGTTACGTTAGGTTAGGTTAGGTTAGGTAAGGATAATTTGGTTAGGTTAGGTAAGGTTATGTTAGGTTAGGTTAGGTTGGGTTGGGTTGGGTTAGGTTGGGTTAGGTTAGGTTAGGTTACGTTAGGTTAGGTTAGGTTAGGTTACGTTAGGTTATGTTAGGTTAGGTTAGGTTACGTTAGGTTAGGTTAGGTCAGGTAAGGTTAGGTTACGTTAGAATAGGTTAGGTTAGGTTACGTTAGGTTAGGTTAAGTTAGGTTAGGTTTGGTTAGGTTAGGTTAGGTTAGCTTAGGTTAGGTTGGGTTGGGTTGGGTTAGGTTGGGTTAGGTTAGGTTAGGTTAGGTTACGTTAGGTTAGGTTTGGTTAGGTTAGGTTAGGTTAGGTTAGGTTAGGTTATGTTAGGTTAGGTTGGGATAGGTTAGGTTAGGTTACGTTAGGTTAAGGCATGAACCGTCGTAAAACCGCAATAAACAATGTCACTTAGTGAGATGCAGTGTTTTTCACCTTTACAAGTTGGGAACTGCGATATCTAAAGTGAAAGCGCTTGAAACCGTCGTAATGTTGTAGAAAGCAATGTAAAGTAGCGAGTAAAACGTTTTCTAACGATAGAAGTGCGAAGGTTATGTTAGGTTGAGTTATGTTAGTTTAAGCTAGGTAGCGTCGTGAAACCACCAAAAACGACGTCGTCTAACGAGATAGTGTTGTTTTATTGCGAGTATTAAACTGCGATAGGTGAATAGTTGTGAAAGCACACAAAACGGCATGAACAAGCCAAATACTGCGTGTTCTACCGTTACAAGTGCGAAACTGCTATATTGTGATATTCTCGTTAAATCGCAAGCAAGCATCGTGAAACCTTAAAGAACAATGTCATTTAGCGAGATACAGCGTTCTGTACTGCAATAAGTTGGTGAAAAACTGTGAGGTTATGCAAATATCGTAATTGTGAACAAAACAGTGTAATAGAGCGTTTTTAGATACAAGTGCGAATGTTAGGTTAGGTTAAGATATGAACCGTCGTAAAACCGCATTAAACAATGTCAATTACTGAGATGCAGTGTTTTTCACCATTAAAAGTGGGGAACTGCGATATTTAATGTGAAAGCGCTTGCAACCGTCGTTAGGTTAGGTTAGGTTAGGTTAGGTTAGGTTAGGTTTGGTTAGGTTAGGTTAGGTTAGGTTAGGTTAGGTTAGATTAGGTTAGGTTGGGTTGAGTTGGGTTAGGTTAGGTTAGGTTAGGTTAGGTTGGGTTAGGTTAGGTTAGGTTAGGTTAGGTTACGTTAGGTTAGGTTACGTTAGGTTAGGTTAGGTTAGGTTACGTTAGGTTAGGTTAGGTTAGGTAAGGATAATTTGGTTAGGTTAGGTAAGGTTAGGTTAGGTTAGGTTAGGTTGGGTTGGGTGTTGTTGGGTTGGGTTGGGTTGGGTTAGGTTGGGTTAGGTTAGGTACGGTTACGTTAGGTTAGGTTAGGTTAGGTTACGTTAGGTTATGTTAGGTTAGGTTAGGTTACGTTAGGTTAGGTTAGGTCAGGTAAGGTTAGGTTACGTTAGAATAGGTTAGGTTAGGTTACGTTAGGTTAGGTTAAGTTAGGTTAGGTTAGGTTTGGTTAGGTTAGGTTAGGTTAGCTTAGGTTAGGTTAGGTTGGGATGGGTTGGGTTAGGTTGGGTTAGGTTAGGTTAGGTTAGGTTAGGTTGGGTTAGGTTAGTTTAGGTTAGGTTAGGTTAGGTTAAGTTGGGTTGGGTTAGGTTAGGTTAGGTTAGGTAAGGTTAGGTTAGGTTAGGTTAGGTTAAGGTATGAACCGTCGTAAAACCGCATTAAACAATGTCACTTAGTGAGATGCAGTGTTTTCACCATTACAAGTCGGGAACTGCGATATCTAATGTGAAAGCGCTTGCAAACGTCGTTAGGTTAGGTTAGGTTAGGTTAGGTTTGGTTAGGTTAGGTTAGGTTAAGTTAGGGTATGTTAGGTTAGGTTAGGTTAGGTTGGGTTAGGTAAGGTTAGGTTAGGTTGGGTTGGGTTGGGTTAGGTTGGGTTAGGTTAGGTTAGGTTAGGTTACGTTAGGTTAGGTTTGGTTAGGTTAGGTTAGGTTAGGTTAGGTTAGGTTATGTTAGGTTAGGTTGGGTTAGGTTAGGTTAGGTTACGTTAGGTTAAGGCATGAACCGCGCTAAAACCGCATTAAACAATGTCACTTAGTGAGATGCTGTGTTTTCCACCATTACAAGTCGGGAACTGCGATATCTAATGTGAAAGCGCATGAAACCGTCGTAATCTTGTAGAAAACTTTGTAATGTAGCGAATAAAACGTTTTCTAACGATAGAAGTGCGAAGGTTCGGTTAGTTTGAGCTAGGTAGCGTCGTGAAACCACCAAAAACGATGTCATCTAACGAGATAGTGCTGTTTTATTGCGAGTACGAAACTGCGATAGGTGAAATATTGGGAAAGCACACAAAATGGCATGAACTAGCCAGATACTGCGTCTTGTGCCGTTACAAGTGCGAAACTGCTATATTGTGATATTCTCGTTAAAGCGCATGCAAGCATCGTGAAACCTTAAAGAACAATGTCATTTAGCGAGATACAGCGTTCTGTACTGCAATAAGTTGGTGAAAAACTGTGAGGTTATGCAAATATCCTAATTGTGAACGAAACACTGTAATAGAGCGTTTTTTAATACAAGTGCGAATGTTAGGTTAGGTTAAGATATGAACCGTCGTAAAACCGCATTAATCAATGTCACTTAGTGAGATGCAGTGTTTTTCACCGATAAGGTCGGGAACTGCGATATCTAATGTGAAAGCGCTCGCAAACGTCGTTAGGTTAGGTTAGGTTAGGTTAGGTTAGGTTACGTTAGGTTAGGTTAGGTTAGGTTTGGTTAGGTTAGGTTAGGTTAGGTTAGGGTATGTTAGGTAAGGTTTGGTTAGGTTAGGTTAGGTTAGGTTGGTTTAGGTAAGGTTAGGTTAGGTTAAGATATGAACCGCGCTAAAACCGCATTAAACAATGTCACTTAGTGAGATGCTGTGTTTTTCACCATTACAAGTCGGGAACTGCGATATCTAATGTGAAAGCGCATGAAACCGTCGTAATCTTGTAGAAAACATTGTAAAGTAGCGAATAAAACGTTTTCTAACGATAGAAGTGCGAAGGTTCGGTTAGTTTGAGTTATGTTAGTTTAAGCTAGGTCGCGTCGTGAAACCACCAAAAACAACGTCATCTAACGAGATAGTGTTGTTTTAATGCGAGTACGAAACTGCGACAGGTAAAATGTTGTGAAAGCACTCAAAACGGCATGAACAAGCCAAATACTGCGTGTTGTACCGTTACAAGTGCGAAACTGCTAGGTTTTGACATTCTCGGTAAAGCGCATGCAAGTATCGTGAAACCTTAAAGAACGATGTCATTTAGCGAGATACAGCGTTCTGTACTGTAATAAGTTGGTGAGAAACTGTGAGGTCAAGCAAATATCGTAATTGTGAACGAAACAGTGTAATTGAGCGTCTTTAGATACAAGTGCGAATGTTAGGTTAGGTTGACATATCAACCGTCGTAAAACCGCATTAAACAATGTCACTTAGTGAGATGTAGTGTTTTCAACATTACAAGTCGGGAACTACGATATCTAATGTGAAAGCGCATGAAACCGTCGTAATCTTGTAGAAAACATTGTAAAGTGGCGAGTAAAACGTTTTCTAACGATAGAAGTGCGAAGGTTAGGTTAGGTTAGGTTAGTTTAAGCTAGGTAGCGTCGTGAAACTACCAAAAACGACGTCATCTAAGGAGATAGTGTTGTTTTATAGCGAGTATTAAACTGCGATAGGTGAAATGTTGTGAAAGCACACAAAACGGCATGAACAAGCCAAATACTGCGTGTTCTACCGTTACAAGTGCGAAACTGCTATATTGTGATATTCTCGTTAAATCGCATGCAAGCATCGTGAAACCTTAAAGTACAATGTCATTTAGCGAGATACAGCGTTCTGTACTGCAATAAGTTGGTGAAAAACTGTGAGGTTATGCAAATATCGTAATTGTGAACAAAACAGTGTAATAGAGCGTTTTTAGATACAAGTGCGAATGTTAGGTTAGGTTAAGATATGAACCGTCGTAAAACCACATTAAACAATGTCAATTACTGAGATGCAGTGTTTTTCACCATTAAAAGTGGGGAACTGCGATATTTAGTGTGAAAGCGCTTGCAACCGTCGTTAGGTTAGGTTAGGTTAGGTTAGGTTAGGTTAGGATAGGTTTGGTTAGGTTACGTTAGGTTAGATTACGTTAGGTTAGGTTAGGTTAGGTTACGTTACGTTAGGTTAGGTTAGGTTAGGTAAGGATAATTTGGTTAGGTTAGGTAAGGTTAGGTTAGGTTAGGTTAGGTTGGGTTGGGTGTTGTTGGGTTGGGTTGGGTTGGGTTAGGTTGGGTTAGGTTAGGTTAGGTTACGTTAGGTTATGTTAGGTTAGGTTACGTTAGGTTAGGTTAGGTCATGTAAGGTTAGGTTACGTTAGAATAGGTTAGGTTAGGTTACGTTAGGTTAGGTTAAGTTAGGTTAGGTTTGGTTAGGTTAGGTTAGGTTAGGTTAGGTTAGCTTAGGTTAGGTTGGGTTGGGTTGGGTTAGGTTGGGTTAGGTTAGGTTAGGTTGGGTTAGGTTAGTTTAGGTTAGGTTAGGTTAGGTTAGGTTAAGTTGGGTTGGGTTAGGTTAGGTTAGGTTAGGTAAGGTTAGGTTAGGTTAGGTTAGGTTAGGTTAAGGTATGAACCGTCGTAAAACCGCATTAAACAATGTCACTTAGTGAGATGCAGTGTTTTTCACATTTACAAGTTGGGAACTGTGATATCTAATGTGAAAGCGCTTGAAACCGTCGTAATGTTGTAGAAAGCAATGTAAAGTAGCGAGTAAAACGTTTTCTAACGATAGAAGTGCGAAGGTCATGTTAGGTTGAGTTAGGTTAGTTTAAGCTAGGTAGCGTCGTGAAACTACCAAAAACAACGTCATCTAACGAGATAGTGTTGTTTTATTGCGAGTACGAAACTGCGATAGGTGAAATGTTGTGAAAGCACACAAAACGGCATGAACAAGCCAAATACTGCGTGTTGTACCGTTACAAGTGCGAAACTGCTATGTTGTGATATTCTCGTTAAAGCCCATGCAAGCATCGTGAAACCTTAAAGAACGATGTCATTTAGCGAGATACAGCGTTCTGTACTGCAATAAGTTGGTGAAAAACTGTGAGGTTATGCAAATATCGTAATTGTGAACGAAACAGTGTAATAGAGCGTTTTTCAATACAAGTACGAATGTTAGGTTAGGTTAAGATATGAACCGTCGTAAAACCGCATTAAACAATGTCACTTAGTGAGATGCAGTGTTTTTCACCATTACAAGTTGGGAACTGCGATATCTAATGTGAAAGCACTTGCAAACGTCGTTAGGTTAGGTTAGGTTAGGTTAGGTAAGGTTACGTTAGGTTAGGTTTGGTTAGGTTAGGTTAGGTTAGCTTATGTTAGGTTAGGTTGGGTTAGGTTAGGTTAGGTTACGTTAGGTTAAGGTATGAACCATCGTAAAACCGCAATAAACAATGTCACTTAGTGAGATGCAGTGTTTTTCACCTTTACAAGTTGGGAACTGCGATATCTAATGTGAAAGCGCTTGAAACCGTCGTAATGTTGTAGAAAGCAATGTAAAGTAGCGAGTAAAACGTTTTCTAACGATAGAAGTGCGAAGGTTATGTTAGGTTGAGTTATGTTAGTTTAAGCTAGGTAGCGTCGTGAAACCACCAAAAACGACGTCATCTAACGAGATAGTGTTGTTTTATTGCGAGTACGAAACTGCGATAGGTAAAATGTTGTGAAAGCACACAAAACGGCATGAACAAGCCAAATACTGCGTGTTGTACCGTTACAAGTGCGAAAGTGCTATGTTGTGACATTCTCGGTAAAGCGCATGCAAGTATCGTGAAACCTTAAAGAACGATGTCATTTAGCGAGATACAGCGTTCTGTACTGTAATAAGTTGGTGATAAACTGTGAGGTCAAGCAAATATCGTAATTGTGAACGAAACAGTGTAATTGAGCGTCTTTAGATACAAGTGCGAATGTTAGGTTAGGTTGACATATCAACCGTCGTAAAACCGCATTAAACAATGTCACTTAGTGAGATGTAGTGTTTTCAACATTACAAGTCGGGAACTACGATATCTAATGTGAAAGCGCAAGAAACCGTCGTAATCTTGTAGAAAACATTGTAAAGTGGCGAGTAAAACGTTTTCTAACGATAGAAGTGCGAAGGTTGGGTTAGGTTAGGTTAGTTTAAGCTAGGTAGCGTCGTGAAACTACCAAAAACGACGTCATCTAACGAGATAGTGTTGTTTTATAGCGAGTATTAAACTGCGATAGAAATGTTGTGAAAGCACACAAAACGGCATGAACAAGCCAAATACTGCGTGTTCTACCGTTACAAGTGCGAAACTGCTATATTGTGATATTCTCGTTAAATCGCATGCAAGCATCGTGAAACCTTAAAGAACAATGTCATTTAGCGAGATACAGCGTTCTGTACTGCAATAAGTTGGTGAAAAACTGTGAGGTTATGCAAATATCGTAATTGTGAACAAAACAGTGTAATAGAGCGTTTTTAGATACAAGTGCGAATGTTAGATTAGGTTAAGATATGAACCGTCGTAAAACCACATTAAACAATGTCAATTACTGAGATGCAGTGTTTTTCACCATTAAAAGTGGGGAACTGCGATATTTAGTGTGAAAGCGCTTGCAACCGTCGTTAGGTTAGGTTAGGTTAGGTTAGGTTAGGTTAGGTTTGGTTAATTTAGGTTAGGTTAGGTTAGGTTAGATTAGGTTAGGTTGGTTTGAGTTGGGTTAGGTTAGGTTAGGTTAGGTTAGGTTGGGTTAGGTTAGGTTAGGTTAGGTTACGTTAGGTTAGGTTACGTTAGGTTAGGTTAGGTTAGGTAAGGATAATTTGGTTAGGTTAGGTAAGGTTAGGTTAGGTTAGGTTAGGTTGGGTTGGGTGTTGTTGGGTTGGGTTGGGTTGGGTTAGGTTGGGTTAGGTTAGGTTAGGTTACGTTAGGTTAGGTTAGGTTAGGTTACGTTAGGTTATGTTAGGTTAGGTTAGGTTACGTTAGGTTAGGTTAGGTCAGGTAAGGTTAGGTTACGTTAGAATAGGTTAGGTTAGGTTACGTTAGGTTAGGTTAAGTTAGGTTAGGTTTGGTTAGGTTAGGTTAGGTTAGCTTAGGTTAGGTTGGGTTGGGTTGGGTTAGGTTGGGTTAGGTTAGGTTAGGTTAGGTTACGTTAGGTTAGGTTTGGTTAGGTTAGGTTAGGTTAGGTTAGGTTAGGTTATGTTAGGTTAGGTTGGGTTAGGTTAGGTTAGGTTACGTTAGGTTAAGGCATGAACCGTCGTAAAACCGCAATAAACAATGTCACTTAGTGAGATGCAGTGTTTTTCACCTTTACAAGTTGGGAACTGCGATATCTAAAGTGAAAGCGCTTGAAACCGTCGTAATATTGTAGAAAGCAATGTAAAGTAGCGAGTAAAACGTTTTCTAACGATAGAAGTGCGAAGGTTATGTTAGGTTGAGTTATGTTAGTTTAAGCTAGGTAGCGTCGTGAAACCACCAAAAACGACGTCGTCTAACGAGATAGTGTTGTTTTATTGTGAGTATTAAACTGCGATAGGTGAAATGTTGTGAAAGCACACAAAACGGCATGAACAAGCCAAATACTGCGTGTTCTACCGTTACAAGTGCGAAACTGCTATAATGTGATATTCTCGTTAAATCGCAAGCAAGCATCGTGAAACCTTAAAGAACAATGTCATTTAGCGAGATACAGCGTTCTGTACTGCAATAAGTTGGTGAAAAACTGTGAGGTTATGCAAATATCGTAATTGTGAACAAAACAGTGTAATAGAGCGTTTTTAGATACAAGTGCGAATGTTAGGTTAGGTTAAGATATGAACCATCGTAAAACCGCATTAAACAATGTCAATTACTGAGATGCAGTGTTTTTCACCATTAAAAGTGGGGAACTGCGATATTTAATGTGAAAGCGCTTGCAACCGTCGTTAGGTTAGGTTAGGTTAGGTTAGGTTAGGTTAGGTTAGGTTTGGTTAGGTTAGGTTAGGTTAGGTTAGGTTAGGTTAGATTAGGTTAGGTTGGGTTGAGTTGGGTTAGGTTAGGTTAGGTTAGGTTAGGTTGGGTTAGGTTAGGTTAGGTTAGGTTAGGTTACGTTAGGTTAGGTTACGTTAGGTTAGGTTAGGTTAGGTTACGTTAGGTTAGGTTAGGTTAGGTAAGGATAATTTGGTTAGGTTAGGTAAGGTTAGGTTAGGTTAGGTTAGGTTGGGTTGGGTGTTGTTGGGTTGGGTTGGGTTGGGTTAGGTTGGGTTAGGTTAGGTTAGGTTACGTTAGGTTAGGTTAGGTTAGGTTACGTTAGGTTATGTTAGGTTAGGTTAGGTTACGTTAGGTTAGGTTAGGTCAGGTAAGGTTAGGTTACGTTAGAATAGGTTAGGTTAGGTTACGTTAGGTTAGGTTAAGTTAGGTTAGGTTAGGTTTGGTTAGGTTAGGTTAGGTTAGCTTAGGTTAGGTTAGGTTGGGATGGGTTGGGTTAGGTTGGGTTAGGTTAGGTTAGGTTAGGTTAGGTTGGGTTAGGTTAGTTTAGGTTAGGTTAGGTTAGGTTAAGTTGGGTTGGGTTAGGTTAGGTTAGGTTAGGTAAGGTTAGGTTAGGTTAGGTTAAGGTATGAACCGTCGTAAAACCGCATTAAACAATGTCACTTAGTGAGATGCAGTGTTTTCACCATTACAAGTCGGGAACTGCGATATCTAATGTGAAAGCGCTTGCAAACGTCGTTAGGTTAGGTTAGGTTAGGTTAGGTTTGGTTAGGTTAGGTTAGGTTAAGTTAGGGTATGTTAGGTTAGGTTAGGTTAGGTTGGGTTAGGTAAGGTTAGGTTAGGTTAAGATATGAACCGCGCTAAAACCGCATTAAACAATGTCACTTAGTGAGATGCTGTGTTTTCCACCATTACAAGTCGGGAACTGCGATATCTAATGTGAAAGCGCATGAAACCGTCGTAATCTTGTAGAAAACTTTGTAAAGTAGCGAATAAAACGTTTTCTAACGATAGAAGTGCGAAGGTTCGGTTAGTTTGAGCTAGGTAGCGTCGTGAAACCACCAAAAACGATGTCATCTAACGAGATAGTGCTGTTTTATTGCGAGTACGAAACTGCGATAGGTGAAATATTGGGAAAGCACACAAAATGGCATGAACTAGCCAGATACTGCGTCTTGTGCCGTTACAAGTGCGAAACTGCTTTATTGTGATATTCTCGTTAAAGCGCATGCAAGTATCGTGAAACCTTAAAGAACGATGTCATCTGGCGAGATACAGCGTTCTGTACTGTAATAAGTTGGTGAGAAACTGTGAGGTCAAGCAAATATCGTAATTGTGAACGAAACAGTGTAATTGAGCGTCTTTAGATACAAGTGCGAATGTTAGGTTAGGTTGACATATCAACCGTCGTAAAACCGCATTAAACAATGTCACTTAGTGAGATGTAGTGTTTTTCAACATTACAAGTCGGGAACTACGATATCTAATGTGAAAGCGCATGAAACCGTCGTAATCTTGTAGAAAACATTGTAAAGTTGCGAGTAAAACGTTTTCTAACGATAGAAGAGCGAAGGTTAGGTTAGGTTAGGTTAGTTTAAGCTAGGTAGCGTCGTGAAACTACCAAAAACGACGTCATCTAACGAGATAGTGTTGTTTTATTGCGAGTATTAAACTGCGATAGGTAAAATGTTGTGAATGCACACAAAACGGCATGAACAAGCCAAATACTGCGTGTTCTACCGTTACAAGTGCGAAACTGCTATATTGTGATATTCTCGTTAAAGCGCATGCAAGCATCGTGAAACCTTAAAGAACGATGTCATTTAGCGAGATACAGCGTTCTGTACTGCAATAAGTTGGTGAAAAACTGTGAGGTTATGCAAATATCGTAATTGTGAACGAAACAGTGTAATAGAGCGTTTTTCAATACAAGTACGAATGTTAGGTTAGGTTAAGATATGAACCGTCGTAAAACCGCATTAAACAATGTCACTTAGTGAGATGCAGTGTTTTTCACCATTACAAGTTGGGAACTGCGATATCTAATGTGAAAGCACTTGCAAACGTCGTTAGGTTAGGTTAGGTTAGGTTAGGTTAGGTTAGGTTAGGTTTGGTTAGGTTAGGTTAGGTTAGGTTAGGTTATGTTAGGTTAGGTTGGGTTAGGTTAGGTTAGGTTACGTTAGGTTAAGGTATGAACCGTCGTAAAACCGCAATAAACAATGTCACTTAGTGAGATGCAGTGTTTTTCACCTTTACAAGTTGGGAACTGCGATATCTAATGTGAAAGCGCTTGAAACCGTCGTAATGTTGTAGAAAGCAATGTAAAGTAGCGAGTAAAACGTTTTCTAACGATAGAAGTGCGAAGGTTATGTTAGGTTGAGTTAGTTTAAGCTAGGTAGCGTCGTGAAACCACCAAAAACGACGTCATCTAACGAGATAGTGTTGTTTTATTGCGAGTACGAAACTGCGATAGGCAAAATGTTGTGAAAGCACACAAAACGGCATGAACAAGCCAAATACTGCGTGTCCTACCGTTACAAGTGCGAAACTGCTATATTGTGATATTCTCGTTAAATCGCATGCAAGCATCGTGAAACCTTAAAGTACAATGTCATTTAGCGAGATACAGCGTTCTGTACTGCAATAAGTTGGTGAAAAACTGTGAGGTTATGCAAATATCGTAATTGTGAACAAAACAGTGTAATAGAGCGTTTTTAGATACAAGTGCGAATGTTAGGTTAGGTTAAGATATGAACCGTCGTAAAACCACATTAAACAATGTCAATTACTGAGATGCAGTGTTTTTCACCATTAAAAGTGGGGAACTGCGATATTTAGTGTGAAAGCGCTTGCAACCGTCGTTAGGTTAGGTTAGGTTAGGTTAGGTTAGGTTAGGTTAGGATAGGTTTGGTTAGGTTACGTTAGGTTAGATTACGTTAGGTTAGGTTAGGTTAGGTTACGTTACGTTAGGTTAGGTTAGGTTAGGTAAGGATAATTTGGTTAGGTTAGGTAAGGTTAGGTTAGGTTAGGTTAGGTTGGGTTGGGTGTTGTTGGGTTGGGTTGGGTTGGGTTAGGTTGGGTTAGGTTAGGTTAGGTTACGTTAGGTTAGGTTAGGTTAGGTTAGGTTACGTTAGGTTATGTTAGGTTAGGTTACGTTAGGTTAGGTTAGGTCATGTAAGGTTAGGTTACGTTAGAATAGGTTAGGTTAGGTTACGTTAGGTTAGGTTAAGTTAGGTTAGGTTTGGTTAGGTTAGGTTAGGTTAGGTTAGGTTAGCTTAGGTTAGGTTGGGTTGGGTTGGGTTAGGTTGGGTTAGGTTAGGTTAGGTTGGATTAGGTTAGTTTAGGTTAGGTTAGGTTAGGTTAGGTTAAGTTGGGTTGGGTTAGGTTAGGTTAGGTTAGGTAAGGTTAGGTTAGGTTAGGTTAGGTTAGGTTAAGGTATGAACCGTCGTAAAACCGCATTAAACAATGTCACTTAGTGAGATGCAGTGTTTTTCACATATACAAGTTGGGAACTGTGATATCTAATGTGAAAGCGCTTGAAACCGTCGTAATGTTGTAGAAAGCAATGTAAAGTAGCGAGTAAAACGTTTTCTAACGATAGAAGTGCGAAGGTCATGTTAGGTTGAGTTAGGTTAGTTTAAGCTAGGTAGCGTCGTGAAACTACCAAAAACAACGTCATCTAACGAGATAGTGTTGTTTTATTGCGAGTACGAAACTGCGATAGGTGAAATGTTGTGAAAGCACACAAAACGGCATGAACAAGCCAAATACTGCGTGTTGTACCGTTACAAGTGCGAAACTGCTATGTTGTGATATTCTCGTTAAAGCCCATGCAAGCATCGTGAAACCTTAAAGAACGATGTCATTTAGCGAGATACAGCGTTCTGTACTGCAATAAGTTGGTGAAAAACTGTGAGGTTATGCAAATATCGTAATTGTGAACGAAACAGTGTAATAGAGCGTTTTTCAATACAAGTACGAATGTTAGGTTAGGTTAAGATATGAACCGTCGTAAAACCGCATTAAACAATGTCACTTAGTGAGATGCAGTGTTTTTCACCATTACAAGTTGGGAACTGCGATATCTAATGTGAAAGCACTTGCAAACGTCGTTAGGTTAGGTTAGGTTAGGTTAGGTAAGGTTACGTTAGGTTAGGTTTGGTTAGGTTAGGTTAGGTTAGCTTATGTTAGGTTAGGTTGGGTTAGGTTAGGTTAGGTTACGTTAGGTTAAGGTATGAACCATCGTAAAACCGCAATAAACAATGTCACTTAGTGAGATGCAGTGTTTTTCACCTTTACAAGTTGGGAACTGCGATATCTAATGTGAAAGCGCTTGAAACCGTCGTAATGTTGTAGAAAGCAATGTAAAGTAGCGAGTAAAACGTTTTCTAACGATAGAAGTGCGAAGGTTATGTTAGGTTGAGTTATGTTAGTTTAAGCTAGGTAGCGTCGTGAAACCACCAAAAACGACGTCATCTAACGAGATAGTGTTGTTTTATTGCGAGTACGAAACTGCGATAGGTAAAATGTTGTGAAAGCACACAAAACGGCATGAACAAGCCAAATACTGCGTGTTGTACCGTTACAAGTGCGAAAGTGCTATGTTGTGACATTCTCGGTAAAGCGCATGCAAGTATCGTGAAACCTTAAAGAACGATGTCATTTAGCGAGATACAGCGTTCTGTACTGTAATAAGTTGGTGATAAACTGTGAGGTCAAGCAAATATCGTAATTGTGAACGAAACAGTGTAATTGAGCGTCTTTAGATACAAGTGCGAATGTTAGGTTAGGTTGACATATCAACCGTCGTGAAACCGCATTAAACAATGTCACTTAGTGAGATGTAGTGTTTTCAACATTACAAGTCGGGAACTACGATATCTAATGTGAAAGCGCATGAAACCGTCGTAATCTTGTAGAAAACATTGTAAAGTGGCGAGTAAAACGTTTTCTAACGATAGAAGTGCGAAGGTTGGGTTAGGTTAGGTTAGTTTAAGCTAGGTAGCGTCGTGAAACTACCAAAAACGACGTCATCTAACGAGATAGTGTTGTTTTATAGCGAGTATTAAACTGCGATAGAAATGTTGTGAAAGCACACAAAACGGCATGAACAAGCCAAATACTGCGTGTTCTACCGTTACAAGTGCGAAACTGCTATATTGTGATATTCTCGTTAAATCGCATGCAAGCATCGTGAAACCTTAAAGAACAATGTCATTTAGCGAGATACAGCGTTCTGTACTGCAATAAGTTGGTGAAAAACTGTGAGGTTATGCAAATATCGTAATTGTGAACAAAACAGTGTAATAGAGCGTTTTTAGATACAAGTGCGAATGTTAGATTAGGTTAAGATATGAACCGTCGTAAAACCACATTAAACAATGTCAATTACTGAGATGCAGTGTTTTTCACCATTAAAAGTGGGGAACTGCGATATTTAGTGTGAAAGCGCTTGCAACCGTCGTTAGGTTAGGTTAGGTTAGGTTAGGTTAGGTTTGGTTAATTTAGGTTAGGTTAGGTTAGGTTAGATTAGGTTAGGTTGGTTTGAGTTGGGTTAGGTTAGGTTAGGTTAGGTTAGGTTGGGTTAGGTTAGGTTAGGTTAGGTTACGTTAGGTTAGGTTACGTTAGGTTAGGTTAGGTTAGGTAAGGATAATTTGGTTAGGTTAGGTAAGGTTAGGTTAGGTTAGGTTAGGTTGGGTTGGGTGTTGTTGGGTTGGGTTGGGTTGGGTTAGGTTGGGTTAGGTTAGGTTAGGTTACGTTAGGTTAGGTTAGGTTAGGTTACGTTAGGTTATGTTGGTTTAGGTTAGGTTACGTTAGGTTAGGTTAGGTCAGGTAAGGTTAGGTTACGTTAGAATAGGTTAGGTTAGGTTACGTTAGGTTAGGTTAAGTTAGGTTAGGTTTGGTTAGGTTAGGTTAGGTTAGCTTAGGTTAGGTTGGGTTGGGTTGGGTTAGGTTGGGTTAGGTTAGGTTAGGTTAGGTTACGTTAGGTTAGGTTTGGTTAGGTTAGGTTAGGTTAGGTTAGGTTAGGTTATGTTAGGTTAGGTTGGGTTAGGTTAGGTTAGGTTACGTTAGGTTAAGGTATGAACCGTCGTAAAACCGCAATAAACAATGTCACTTAGTGAGATGCAGTGTTTTTCACCTTTACAAGTTGGGAACTGCGATATCTAATGTGAAAGCGCTTGAAACCGTCGTAATGTTGTAGAAAGCAATGTAAAGTAGCGAGTAAAACGTTTTCTAACGATAGAAGTGCGAAGGTTATGTTAGGTTGAGTTAGTTTAAGCTAGGTAGCGTCGTGAAACCACCAAAAACGACGTCATCTAACGAGATAGTGTTGTTTTATTGCGAGTACGAAACTGCGATAGGCAAAATGTTGTGAAAGCACACAAAACGGCATGAACAAGCCAAATACTGCGTGTTCTACCGTTACAAGTGCGAAACTGCTATATTGTGATATTCTCGTTAAAGCGCATGCAAGCATCGTGAAACCTTAAAGAACGATGTCATTTAGCGAGATACAGCGTTCTGTACTGCAATAAGTTGGTGAAAAACTGTGAGGTTATGCAAATATCGTAATTGTGAACAAAACAGTGTAATAGAGCGTTTTTAGATACAAGTGCGAATGTTAGATTAGGTTAAGATATGAACCGTCGTAAAACCACATTAAACAATGTCAATTACTGAGATGCAGTGTTTTTCACCATTAAAAGTGGGGAACTGCGATATTTAGTGTGAAAGCGCTTGCAACCGTCGTTAGGTTAGGTTAGGTTAGGTTAGGTTAGGTTAGGTTTGGTTAATTCAGGTTAGGTTAGGTTAGGTTAGATTAGGTTAGGTTGGTTTGAGTTGGGTTAGGTTAGGTTAGGTTAGGTTAGGTTGGGTTAGGTTAGGTTAGGTTAGGTTACGTTAGGTTAGGTTACGTTAGGTTAGGTTAGGTTAGGTAAGGATAATTTGGTTAGGTTAGGTAAGGTTAGGTTAGGTTAGGTTAGGTTGGGTTGGGTGTTGTTGGGTTGGGTTGGGTTGGGTTAGGTTGGGTTAGGTTAGGTTAGGTTACGTTAGGTTAGGTTAGGTTAGGTTACGTTAGGTTATGTTAGGTTAGGTTAGGTTACGTTAGGTTAGGTTAGGTCAGGTAAGGTTAGGTTACGTTAGAATAGGTTAGGTTAGGTTACGTTAGGTTAGGTTAAGTTAGGTTAGGTTTGGTTAGGTTAGGTTAGGTTAGCTTAGGTTAGGTTGGGTTGGGTTGGGTTAGGTTGGGTTAGGTTAGGTTAGGTTACGTTAGGTTAGGTTTGGTTAGGTTAGGTTAGGTTAGGTTAGGTTATGTTAGGTTAGGTTGGGTTAGGTTAGGTTAGGTTACGTTAGGTTAAGGCATGAACCGTCGTAAAACCGCAATAAACAATGTCACTTAGTGAGATGCAGTGTTTTTCACCTTTACAAGTTGGGAACTGCGATATCTAAAGTGAAAGCGCTTGAAACCGTCGTAATGTTGTAGAAAGCAATGTAAAGTAGCGAGTAAAACGTTTTCTAACGATAGAAGTGCGAAGGTTATGTTAGGTTGAGTTATGTTAGTTTAAGCTAGGTAGCGTCGTGAAACCACCAAAAACGACGTCGTCTAACGAGATAGTGTTGTTTTATTGTGAGTATTAAACTGCGATAGGTGAAATGTTGTGAAAGCACACAAAACGGCATGAACAAGCCAAATACTGCGTGTTCTACCGTTACAAGTGCGAAACTGCTATATTGTGATATTCTCGTTAAATCGCAAGCAAGCATCGTGAAACCTTAAAGAACAATGTCATTTAGCGAGATACAGCGTTCTGTACTGCAATAAGTTGGTGAAAAACTGTGAGGTTATGCAAATATCGTAATTGTGAACAAAACAGTGTAATAGAGCGTTTTTAGATACAAGTGCGAATGTTAGGTTAGGTTAAGATATGAACCATCGTAAAACCGCATTAAACAATGTCAATTACTGAGATGCAGTGTTTTTCACCATTAAAAGTGGGGAACTGCGATATTTAATGTGAAAGCGCTTGCAACCGTCGTTAGGTTAGGTTAGGTTAGGTTAGGTTAGGTTAGGTTTGGTTAGGTTAGGTTAGGTTAGGTTAGGTTAGGTTAGATTAGGTTAGGTTGGGTTGAGTTGGGTTAGGTTAGGTTAGGTTAGGTTAGGTTGGGTTAGGTTAGGTTAGGTTAGGTTAGGTTACGTTAGGTTAGGTTACGTTAGGTTAGGTTAGGTTAGGTTACGTTAGGTTAGGTTGATTAGGTAAGGATAATTTGGTTAGGTTAGGTAAGGTTAGGATAGGTTAGGTTAGGTTGGGTTGGGTGTTGTTGGGTTGGGTTGGGTTGGGTTAGGTTGGGTTAGGTTTGGTTAGGTTACGTTAGGTTAGGTTAGGTTAGGTTACGTTAGGTTATGTTAGGTTAGGTTAGGTTACGTTAGGTTAGGTTAGGTCAGGTAAGGTTAGGTTACGTTAGAATAGGTTAGGTTAGGTTACGTTAGGTTAGGTTAAGTTAGGTTAGGTTAGGTTTGGTTAGGTTAGGTTAGGTTAGCTTAGGTTAGGTTAGGTTGGGATGGGTTGGGTTAGGTTGGGTTAGGTTAGGTTAGGTTAGGTTAGGTTGGGTTAGGTTAGTTTAGGTTAGGTTAGGTTAAGTTGGGTTGGGTTAGGTTAGGTTAGGTTAGGTAAGGTTAGGTTAGGTTAGGTTAGGTTAAGGTATGAACCGTCGTAAAACCGCATTAAACAATGTCACTTAGTGAGATGCAGTGTTTTCACCATTACAAGTCGGGAACTGCGATATCTAATGTGAAAGCGCTTGCAAACGTCGTTAGGTTAGGTTAGGTTAGGTTAGGTTTGGTTAGGTTAGGTTAGGTTAAGTTAGGGTATGTTAGGTTAGGTTAGGTTAGGTTGGGTTAGGTAAGGTTAGGTTAGGTTAAGATATGAACCGCGCTAAAACCGCATTAAACAATGTCACTTAGTGAGATGCTGTGTTTTCCACCATTACAAGTCGGGAACTGCGATATCTAATGTGAAAGCGCATGAAACCGTCGTAATCTTGTAGAAAACTTTGTAAAGTAGCGAATAAAACGTTTTCTAACGATAGAAGTGCGAAGGTTCGGTTAGTTTGAGCTAGGTAGCGTCGTGAAACCACCAAAAACGATGTCATCTAACGAGATAGTGCTGTTTTATTGCGAGTACGAAACTGCGATAGGTGAAATATTGGGAAAGCACACAAAATGGCATGAACTAGCCAGATACTGCGTCTTGTGCCGTTACAAGTGCGAAACTGCTTTATTGTGATATTCTCGTTAAAGCGCATGCAAGTATCGTGAAACCTTAAAGAACGATGTCATCTGGCGAGATACAGCGTTCTGTACTGTAATAAGTTGGTGAGAAACTGTGAGGTCAAGCAAATATCGTAATTGTGAACGAAACAGTGTAATTGAGCGTCTTTAGATACAAGTGCGAATGTTAGGTTAGGTTGACATATCAACCGTCGTAAAACCGCATTAAACAATGTCACTTAGTGAGATGTAGTGTTTTTCAACATTACAAGTCGGGAACTACGATATCTAATGTGAAAGCGCATGAAACCGTCGTAATCTTGAAAAAACATTGTAAAGTTGCGAGTAAAACGTTTTCTAACGATAGAAGAGCGAAGGTTAGGTTAGGTTAGGTTAGTTTAAGCTAGGTAGCGTCGTGAAACTACCAAAAACGACGTCATCTAACGAGATAGTGTTGTTTTATTGCGAGTATTAAACTGCGATAGGTAAAATGTTGTGAATGCACACAAAACGGCATGAACAAGCCAAATACTGCGTGTTCTACCGTTACAAGTGCGAAACTGCTATATTGTGATATTCTCGTTAAAGCGCATGCAAGCATCGTGAAACCTTAAAGAACGATGTCATTTAGCGAGATACAGCGTTCTGTACTGCAATAAGTTGGTGAAAAACTGTGAGGTTATGCAAATATCGTAATTGTGAACGAAACAGTGTAATAGAGCGTTTTTCAATACAAGTACGAATGTTAGGTTAGGTTAAGATATGAACCGTCGTAAAACCGCATTAAACAATGTCACTTAGTGAGATGCAGTGTTTTTCACCATTACAAGTTGGGAACTGCGATATCTAATGTGAAAGCACTTGCAAACGTCGTTAGGTTAGGTTAGGTTAGGTTAGGTTAGGTTAGGTTAGGTTTGGTTATGTTAGGTTAGGTTAGGTTAGGTTATGTTAGATTAGGTTGGGTTAGGTTAGGTTAGGTTACGTTAGGTTAAGGTATGAACCGTCGTAAAACCGCAATAAACAATGTCACTTAGTGAGATGCAGTGTTTTTCACCTTTACAAGTTGGGAACTGCGATATCTAATGTGAAAGCGCTTGAAACCGTCGTAATGTTGTAGAAAGCAATGTAAAGTAGCGAGTAAAACGTTTTCTAACGATAGAAGTGCGAAGGTTATGTTAGGTTGAGTTAGTTTAAGCTAGGTAGCGTCGTGAAACCACCAAAAACGACGTCATCTAACGAGATAGTGTTGTTTTATTGCGAGTACGAAACTGCGATAGGCAAAATGTTGTGAAAGCACACAAAACGGCATGAACAAGCCAAATACTGCGTGTTCTACCGTTACAAGTGCGAAACTGCTATATTGTGATATTCTCGTTAAAGCGCATGCAAGCATCGTGAAACCTTAAAGAACGATGTCATTTAGCGAGATACAGCGTTCTGTACTGCAATAAGTTGGTGAAAAACTGTGAGGTTATGCAAATATCGTAATTGTGAACGAAACAGTGTAATAGAGCGTTTTTCAATACAAGTACGAATGTTAGGTTAGGTTAAGATATGAACCGTCGTAAAACCGCATTAAACAATGTCACTTAGTGAGATGCAGTGTTTTTCACCATTACAAGTTGGGAACTGCGATATCTAATGTGAAAGCACTTGCAAACGTCGTTAGGTTAGGTTAGGTTAGGTTAGGTTAGGTTTGGTTAGGTTAGGTTAGGTTAGGTTAGGTTATGTTAGGTTAGGTTGGGTTAGGTTAGGTTAGGTTACGTTAGGTTAAGGTATGAACCGTCGTAAAACCGCAATAAACAATGTCACTTAGTGAGATGCAGTGTTTTTCACCTTTACAAGTTGGGAACTGCGATATCTAATGTGAAAGCGCTTGAAACCGTCGTAATGTTGTAGAAAGCAATGTAAAGTAGCGAGTAAAACGTTTTCTAACGATAGAAGTGCGAAGGTTATGTTAGGTTGAGTTAGTTTAAGCTAGGTAGCGTCGTGAAACCACCAAAAACGACGTCATCTAACGAGATAGTGTTGTTTTATTGCGAGTACGAAACTGCGATAGGCAAAATGTTGTGAAAGCACACAAAACGGCATGAACAAGCCAAATACTGCGTGTTCTACCGTTACAAGTGCGAAACTGCTATATTGTGATATTCTCGTTAAAGCGCATGCAAGCATCGTGAAACCTTAAAGAACGATGTCATTTAGCGAGATACAGCGTTCTGTACTGCAATAAGTTGGTGAAAAACTGTGAGGTTATGCAAATATCGTAATTGTGAACAAAACAGTGTAATAGAGCGTTTTTAGATACAAGTGCGAATGTTAGATTAGGTTAAGATATGAACCGTCGTAAAACCACATTAAACAATGTCAATTACTGAGATGCAGTGTTTTTCACCATTAAAAGTGGGGAACTGCGATATTTAGTGTGAAAGCGCTTGCAACCGTCGTTAGGTTAGGTTAGGTTAGGTTAGGTTAGGTTAGGTTTGGTTAATTCAGGTTAGGTTAGGTTAGGTTAGATTAGGTTAGGTTGGTTTGAGTTGGGTTAGGTTAGGTTAGGTTAGGTTAGGTTGGGTTAGGTTAGGTTAGGTTAGGTTACGTTAGGTTAGGTTACGTTAGGTTAGGTTAGGTTAGGTAAGGATAATTTGGTTAGGTTAGGTAAGGTTAGGTTAGGTTAGGTTAGGTTGGGTTGGGTGTTGTTGGGTTGGGTTGGGTTGGGTTAGGTTGGGTTAGGTTAGGTTAGGTTACGTTAGGTTAGGTTAGGTTAGGTTACGTTAGGTTATGTTAGGTTAGGTTAGGTTACGTTAGGTTAGGTTAGGTCAGGTAAGGTTAGGTTACGTTAGAATAGGTTAGGTTAGGTTACGTTAGGTTAGGTTAAGTTAGGTTAGGTTTGGTTAGGTTAGGTTAGGTTAGCTTAGGTTAGGTTGGGTTGGGTTGGGTTAGGTTGGGTTAGGTTAGGTTAGGTTACGTTAGGTTAGGTTTGGTTAGGTTAGGTTAGGTTAGGTTAGGTTAGGTTATGTTAGGTTAGGTTGGGTTAGGTTAGGTTAGGTTACGTTAGGTTAAGGCATGAACCGTCGTAAAACCGCAATAAACAATGTCACTTAGTGAGATGCAGTGTTTTTCACCTTTACAAGTTGGGAACTGCGATATCTAAAGTGAAAGCGCTTGAAACCGTCGTAATGTTGTAGAAAGCAATGTAAAGTAGCGAGTAAAACGTTTTATAACGATAGAAGTGCGAAGGTTATGTTAGGTTGAGTTATGTTAGTTTAAGCTAGGTAGCGTCGTGAAACCACCAAAAACGACGTCGTCTAACGAGATAGTGTTGTTTTATTGTGAGTATTAAACTGCGATAGGTGAAATGTTGTGAAAGCACACAAAACGGCATGAACAAGCCAAATACTGCGTGTTCTACCGTTACAAGTGCGAAACTGCTATATTGTGATATTCTCGTTAAATCGCAAGCAAGCATCGTGAAACCTTAAAGAACAATGTCATTTAGCGAGATACAGCGTTCTGTACTGCAATAAGTTGGTGAAAAACTGTGAGGTTATGCAAATATCGTAATTGTGAACAAAACAGTGTAATAGAGCGTTTTTAGATACAAGTGCGAATGTTAGGTTAGGTTAAGATATGAACCATCGTAAAACCGCATTAAACAATGTCAATTACTGAGATGCAGTGTTTTTCACCATTAAAAGTGGGGAACTGCGATATTTAATGTGAAAGCGCTTGCAACCGTCGTTAGGTTAGGTTAGGTTAGGTTAGGTTAGGTTAGGTTAGGTTTGGTTAGGTTAGGTTAGGTTAGGTTAGGTTAGGTTAGATTAGGTTAGGTTGGGTTGAGTTGGGTTAGGTTAGGTTAGGTTAGGTTAGGTTGGGTTAGGTTAGGTTAGGTTAGGTTACGTTAGGTTAGGTTACGTTAGGTTAGGTTAGGTTAGGTTACGTTAGGTTAGGTTAGGTTAGGTAAGGATAATTTGGTTAGGTTAGGTAAGGTTAGGTTAGGTTAGGTTAGGTTGGGTTGGGTGTTGTTGGGTTGGGTTGGGTTGGGTTAGGTTGGGTTAGGTTAGGTTAGGTTACGTTAGGTTAGGTTAGGTTAGGTTACGTTAGGTTATGTTAGGTTAGGTTAGGTTACGTTAGGTTAGGTTAGGTCAGGTAAGGTTAGGTTACGTTAGAATAGGTTAGGTTAGGTTACGTTAGGTTAGGTTAAGTTAGGTTAGGTTAGGTTTGGTTAGGTTAGGTTAGGTTAGCTTAGGTTAGGTTAGGTTGGGATGGGTTGGGTTAGGTTGGGTTAGGTTAGGTTAGGTTAGGTTAGGTTGGGTTAGGTTAGTTTAGGTTAGGTTAGGTTAGGTTAAGTTGGGTTGGGTTAGGTTAGGTTAGGTTAGGTAAGGTTAGGTTAGGTTAGGTTAGGTTAAGGTATGAACCGTCGTAAAACCGCATTAAACAATGTCACTTAGTGAGATGCAGTGTTTTCACCATTACAAGTCGGGAACTGCGATATCTAATGTGAAAGCGCTTGCAAACGTCGTTAGGTTAGGTTAGGTTAGGTTAGGTTTGGTTAGGTTAGGTTAGGTTAAGTTAGGGTATGTTAGGTTAGGTTAGGTTAGGTTGGGTTAGGTAAGGTTAGGTTAGGTTAAGATATGAACCGCGCTAAAACCGCATTAAACAATGTCACTTAGTGAGATGCTGTGTTTTCCACCATTACAAGTCGGGAACTGCGATATCTAATGTGAAAGCGCATGAAACCGTCGTAATCTTGTAGAAAACTTTGTAAAGTAGCGAATAAAACGTTTTCTAACGATAGAAGTGCGAAGGTTCGGTTAGTTTGAGCTAGGTAGCGTCGTGAAACCACCAAAAACGATGTCATCTAACGAGATAGTGCTGTTTTATTGCGAGTACGAAACTGCGATAGGTGAAATATTGGGAAAGCACACAAAATGGCATGAACTAGCCAGATACTGCGTCTTGTGCCGTTACAAGTGCGAAACTGCTTTATTGTGATATTCTCGTTAAAGCGCATGCAAGTATCGTGAAACCTTAAAGAACGATGTCATCTGGCGAGATACAGCGTTCTGTACTGTAATAAGTTGGTGAGAAACTGTGAGGTCAAGCAAATATCGTAATTGTGAACGAAACAGTGTAATTGAGCGTCTTTAGATACAAGTGCGAATGTTAGGTTAGGTTGACATATCAACCGTCGTAAAACCGCATTAAACAATGTCACTTAGTGAGATGTAGTGTTTTTCAACATTACAAGTCGGGAACTACGATATCTAATGTGAAAGCGCATGAAACCGTCGTAATCTTGTAGAAAACATTGTAAAGTTGCGAGTAAAACGTTTTCTAACGATAGAAGAGCGAAGGTTAGGTTAGGTTAGGTTAGTTTAAGCTAGGTAGCGTCGTGAAACTACCAAAAACGACGTCATCTAACGAGATAGTGTTGTTTTATTGCGAGTATTAAACTGCGATAGGTAAAATGTTGTGAATGCACACAAAACGGCATGAACAAGCCAAATACTGCGTGTTCTACCGTTACAAGTGCGAAACTGCTATATTGTGATATTCTCGTTAAAGCGCATGCAAGCATCGTGAAACCTTAAAGAACGATGTCATTTAGCGAGATACAGCGTTCTGTACTGCAATAAGTTGGTGAAAAACTGTGAGGTTATGCAAATATCGTAATTGTGAACGAAACAGTGTAATAGAGCGTTTTTCAATACAAGTACGAATGTTAGGTTAGGTTAAGATATGAACCGTCGTAAAACCGCATTAAACAATGTCACTTAGTGAGATGCAGTGTTTTTCACCATTACAAGTTGGGAACTGCGATATCTAATGTGAAAGCACTTGCAAACGTCGTTAGGTTAGGTTAGGTTATGTTAGGTTAGGTTAGGTTAGGTTTGGTTAGGTTAGGTTAGGTTAGGTTAGGTTATGTTAGATTAGGTTGGGTTAGGTTAGGTTAGGTTACGTTAGGTTAAGGTATGAACCGTCGTAAAACCGCAATAAACAATGTCACTTAGTGAGATGCAGTGTTTTTCACCTTTACAAGTTGGGAACTGCGATATCTAATGCGAAAGCGCTTGAAACCGCCGTAATGTTGTAGAAAGCAATGTAAAGTAGCGAGTAAAACGTTTTCTAACGATAGAAGTGCGAAGGTTATGTTAGGTTGAGTTATGTTAGTTTAAGCTAGGTAGCGTCGTGAAACCACCAAAAACGACGTCATCTAACGAGATAGTGTTGTTTTATTGCGAGTACGAAACTGCGATAGGTAAGATGTTGTGAAAGCACACAAAACGGCATGAACAAGCCAAATACTGCGTGTTGTACCGTTACAAGTGCGAAAGTGCTGTGTTGTGGCATTCTCGGTAAAGCGCATGCAAGTATCGTGAAACCTTAAAGAACGATGTCCTTTAGCGAGATACAGCGTTCTGTACTGTAATAAGTTGGTGAGAAACTGTGAGGTCAAGCAAATATCGTAATTGTGAACGAAACAGTGTAATTGAGCGTCTTTAGATGCAAGTGCGAATGTTAGGTTAGGTTGACATATCAACCGTCGTAAAACCGCATTAAACAATGTCACTTAGTGAGATGTAGTGTTTTTCAACATTACAAGTCGGGAACTACGATATTTAATGTGAAAGCGCATGAAACCGTCGTTAGGTTAGGTTAGGTTAGGTTTGGTTAGGTTAGGTTAGGTTAGGTTAGGTTAGATTAGGTTAGGTTGGGTTGAGTTGGGTTAGGTTAGGTTAGGTTAGGTTAGGTTGGGTTAGGTTAGGTTAGGGTAGGTTAGGTTACGTTAGGTTAGGTTACGTTAGGTTAGGTTAGGTTAGGTTACGTTAGGTTAGGTTAGGTTAGGTAAGGATAATTTGGTTAGGTTAGGTAAGGTTAGGTTAGGTTAGGTTGGGTTGGGTGTTGTTGGGTTGGGTTGGGTTGGGTTAGGTTGGGTTAGGTTAGGTTAGGTTACGTTAGGTTAGGTTAGGTTAGGTTACGTTAGGTTATGTTAGGTTAGGTTAGGTTACGTTAGGTTAGGTTAGGTCAGGTAAGGTTAGGTTACGTTAGAATAGGTTAGGTTAGGTTACGTTAGGTTAGGTTAGGTTAGGTTTGGTTAGGTTAGGTTAGGTTAGCTTAGGTTAGGTTAGGTTGGGTTGGGTTGGGTTAGGTTGGGTTAGGTTAGGTTAGGTTAGGTTGGGTTAGGTTAGTTTAGGTTAGGTTAGGTTAGGTTAAGTTGGGTTGGGTAGGTTAGGTTAGGTTAGGTAAGGTTAGGTTAGGTTAGGTTAGGTTAAGGTATGAACCGTCGTAAAACCGCATTAAACAATGTCACTTAGTGAGATGCAGTGTTTTTCACCTTTACAAGTTGGGAACTGTGATATCTAATGTGAAAGCGCTTGAAACCGTCGTAATGTTGTAGAAAGCAATGTAAAGTAGCGAGTAAAACGTTTTCTAACGATAGAAGTGCGAAGGTCATGTTAGGTTGAGTTATGTTAGTTTAAGCTAGGTAGCGTCGTGAAACTACCAAAAACAACGTCATCTAACGAGATAGTGTTGTTTTATTGCGAGTACGAAACTGCGATAGGTGAAATGTTGTGAAAGCACACAAAACGGCATGAACAAGCCAAATACTGCGTGTTGTACCGTTACAAGTGCGAAACTGCTATGTTGTGATATTCTCGTTAAAGCGCATGCAAGCATCGTGAAACCTTAAAGAACGATGTCATTTAGCGAGATACAGCGTTCTGTACTGCAATAAGTTGGTGAAAAACTGTGAGGTTATGCAAATATCCTAATTGTGAACGAAACAGTGTAATAGAGCGTTTTTTAATACAAGTGCGAATGTTAGGTTAGGTTAAGATATGAACCGTCGTAAAACCGCATTAAACAATGTCACTTAGTGAGATGCAGTGTTTTTCACCATTACAAGTTGGGAACTGCGATATCTAATGTGAAAGCACTTGCAAACGTCGTTAGGTTAGGTTAGGTTAGGTTACGTTAGGTTAGGTTTGGTTAGGTTAGCTTAGGTAAGGTTATGTTAGGTTAGGTTGGGTTAGGTTAGGTTAGGTTACGTTAGGTTAAGGTATGAACCGTCGTAAAACCGCAATAAACAATGTCACTTAGTGAGATGCAGTGTTTTTCACCTTTACAAGTTGGGAACTGCGATATCTAATGTGAAAGCGCTTGAAACCGTCGTAATGTTGTAGAAAGCAATGTAAAGTAGCGAGTAAAACGTTTTCTAACGATAGAAGTGCGAAGGTTATGTTAGGTTGAGTTATGTTAGTTTAAGCTAGGTAGCGTCGTGAAACCACCAAAAACGACGTCGTCTAACGAGATAGTGTTGTTTTATTGCGAGTACGAAACTGCGATAGGTAAAATGTTGTGAAAGCGCACAAAACGGCATGAACAAGCCAAATACTGCGTGTTGTACCGTTACAAGTGCGAAAGTGCTATGTTGTGACATTCTCGGTAAAGCGCATGCAAGTATCGTGAAACCTTAAAGAACGATGTCATTTAGCGAGATACAGCGTTCTGTACTGCAATAAGTTGGTGAAAAACTGTGAGGTTATGCAAATATCGTAATTGTGAACAAAACAGTGTAATAGAGCGTTTTTAGATACAAGTGCGAATGTTAGGTTAGGTTAAGATATGAACCGTCGTAAAACCGCATTAAACAATGTCAATTACTGAGATGCAGTGTTTTTCACCATTAAAAGTGGGGAACTGCGATATTTAATGTGAAAGCGCTTGCAACCGTCGTTAGGTTAGGTTAGGTTAGGTTAGGTTTGGTTAGGTTAGGTTAGATTAGGTTAGGTTGGGTTGAGTTGGGTTAGGTTAGGTTAGGTTAGGTTAGGTTGGGTTAGGTTAGGTTAGGTTAGGTTAGGTTACGTTAGGTTAGGTTACGTTAGGTTAGGTTAGGTTAGGTTACGTTAGGTTAGGTTAGGTTAGGTAAGGATAATTTGGTTAGGTTAGGTAAGGTTAGGTTAGGTTAGGTTGGGTTGGGTGTTGTTGGGTTGGGTTGGGTTGGGTTAGGTTGGGTTAGGTTAGGTTAGGTTACGTTAGGTTAGGTTAGGTTAGGTTACGTTAGGTTATGTTAGGTTAGGTTAGGTTACGTTAGGTTAGGTTAGGTCAGGTAAGTTTAGGTTACGTTAGAATAGGTTAGGTTAGGTTACGTTAGGTTAGGTTAAGTTAGGTTAGGTTAGGTTTGGTTAGGTTAGGTTAGGTTAGCTTAGGTTAGGTTAGGTTGGGTTGGGTTGGGTTAGGTTGGGTTAGGTTAGGTTAGGTTAGGTTAGGTTGAGTTAGGTTAGTTTAGGTTAGGTTAGGTTAGGTTAGGTTAAGTTGGGTTGGGTTAGGTTAGGTTAGGTTAGGTAAGGTTAGGTTAGGTTAGGTTAGGTTAAGGTATGTACCGTCGTAAAACCGCATTAAACAATGTCACTTAGTGAGATGCAGTGTTTTTCACCTTTACAAGTTGGGAACTGTGATATCTAGTGTGAAAGCGCTTGAAACCGTCGTAATGTTGTAGAAAGCAATGTAAAGTAGCGAGTAAAACGTTTTCTAACGATAGAAGTGCGAAGGTCATGTTAGGTTGAGTTATGTTAGTTTAAGCTAGGTAGCGTCGTGAAACTACCAAAAACAACGTCATCTAACGAGATAGTGTTGTTTTATTGCGAGTAAGAAACTGCGATAGGTGAAATGTTGTGAAAGCACACAAAACGGCATGAACAAGCCAAATACTGCGTGTTGTACCGTTACAAGTGCGAAACTGCTATGTTGTGATATTCTCGTTAAAGCGCATGCAAGCATCGTGAAACCTTAAAGAACGATGTCATTTAGCGAGATACAGCGTTCTGTACTGCAATAAGTTGGTGAAAAACTGTGAGGTTATGCAAATATCCTAGTTGTGAACGAAACAGTGTAATAGAGCGTTTTTTAATACAAGTGCGAATGTTAGGTTAGGTTAAGATATGAACCGTCGTAAAACCGCATTAAACAATGTCACTTAGTGAGATGCAGTGTTTTTCACCATTACAAGTTGGGAACTGCGATATCTAATGTGAAAGCACTTGCAAACGTCGTTAGGTTAGGTTAGGTTAGGTTACGTTAGGTTAGGTTTGGTTAGGTTAGGTAAGGTTTGGTTAGGTTAGGTTAGGTTAGGTTGGTTTAGGTAAGGTTAGGTTAGGTTAAGATATGAACCGCGCTAAAACCGCATTAAACAATGTCACTTAGTGAGATGCTGTGTTTTTCACCATTACAAGTCGGGAACTGCGATATCTAATGTGAAAGCGCATGAAACCGTCGTAATCTTGTAGAAAACATTGTAAAGTAGCGAATAAAACGTTTTCTAACGATAGAAGTGCGAAGGTTCGGTTAGTTTGAGTTATGTTAGTTTAAGCTAGGTAGCGTCGTGAAACCACCAAAAACGACGTCATCTAACGGGATAGTGTTGTTTTAATGCGAGTACGAAACTGCGACAGGTAAAATGTTGTGAAAGCACACAAAACGGCATGAACAAGCCAAATACTGCGTGTTGTACCGTTACAAGTGCGAAAGTGCTGTGTTGTGGCATTCTCGGTAAAGCGCATGCAAGTATCGTGAAACCTTAAAGAACAATGTCATTTAGCGAGATACAGCGTTCTGTACTGCAATAAGTCGGTGAAAAACTGTGAGGTTATGCAAATATCCTAATTGTGAACGAAACAGTGTAATAGAGCGTTTTTTAATACAAGTGCGAATGTTAGGTTAGGTTGACATATCAACCGTCGTAAAACCGCATTAAACAATGTCACTTAGTGAGATGTAGTGTTTTTCACCATTACAAGTTGGGAACTGCGATATCTATTGTGAAAGCACTTGCAAACGTCGTTAGGTTAGGTTAGGTTACGTTAGGTTAGGTTTGGTTAGGTTAGGTTAGGTTAGGTTATGTTAGGTTAGGTTGGGTTAGGTTAGGTTAGGTTACGTTAGGTTAAGGTATGAACCGTCGTAAAACCGCAATAAACAATGTCACTTAGTGAGATGCAGTGTTTTTCACCTTTACAAGTTGGGAACTGCGATATCTAATGCGAAAGCGCTTGAAACCGTCGTAATGTTGTAGAAAGCAATGTAAAGTAGCGAGTAAAACGTTTTCTAACGATAGAAGTGCGAAGGTTATGTTAGGTTGAGTTATGTTAGTTTAAGCTAGGTAGCGTCGTGAAACCACCAAAAACGACGTCATCTAACGAGATAGTGTTGTTTTATTGCGAGTACGAAACTGCGATAGGTAAAATGTTGTGAAAGCACACAAAACGGCATGAACAAGCCAAATACTGCGTGTTGTACCGTTACAAGTGCGAAAGTGCTGTGTTGTGGCATTCTCGGTAAAGCGCATGCAAGTATCGTGAAACCTTAAAGAACGATGTCCTTTAGCGAGATACAGCGTTCTGTACTGTAATAAGTTGGTGAGAAACTGTGAGGTCAAGCAAATATCGTAATTGTGAACGAAACAGTGTAATTGAGCGTCTTTAGATGCAAGTGCGAATGTTAGGTTAGGTTGACATATCAACCGTCGTAAAACCGCATTAAACAATGTCACTTAGTGAGATGTAGTGTTTTTCAACATTACAAGTCGGGAACTACGATATTTAATGTGAAAGCGCATGAAACCGTCGTTAGGTTAGGTTAGGTTAGGTTTGGTTAGGTTAGGTTAGGTTAGGTTAGGTTAGATTAGGTTAGGTTGGGTTGAGTTGGGTTAGGTTAGGTTAGGTTAGGTTGGGTTAGGTTAGGTTAGGGTAGGTTAGGTTACGTTAGGTTAGGTTACGTTAGGTTAGGTTAGGTTAGGTTACGTTAGGTTAGGTTAGGTTAGGTAAGGATAATTTGGTTAGGTTAGGTAAGGTTAGGTTAGGTTAGGTTGGGTTGGGTGTTGTTGGGTTGGGTTGGGTTGGGTTAGGTTGGGTTAGGTTAGGTTAGGTTACGTTAGGTTAGGTTAGGTTAGGTTACGTTAGGTTATGTTAGGTTAGGTTAGGTTACGTTAGGTTAGGTTAGGTCAGGTAAGGTTAGGTTACGTTAGAATAGGTTAGGTTAGGTTACGTTAGGTTAGGTTAAGTTAGGTTAGGTTAGGTTTGGTTAGGTTAGGTTAGGTTAGCTTAGGTTAGGTTAGGTTGGGTTGGGTTGGGTTAGGTTGGGTTAGGTTAGGTTAGGTTAGGTTAGGTTGAGTTAGGTTAGTTTAGGTTAGGTTAGGTTAGGTTAGGTTAAGTTGGGTTGGGTTAGGTTAGGTTAGGTTAGGTAAGGTTAGGTTAGGTTAGGTTAGGTTAAGGTATGAACCGTCGTAAAACCGCATTAAACAATGTCACTTAGTGAGATGCAGTGTTTTTCACCTTTACAAGTTGGGAACTGTGATATCTAGTGTGAAAGCGCTTGAAACCGTCGTAATGTTGTAGAAAGCAATGTAAAGTAGCGAGTAAAACGTTTTCTAACGATAGAAGTGCGAAGGTCATGTTAGGTTGAGTTATGTTAGTTTAAGCTAGGTAGCGTCGTGAAACTACCAAAAACAACGTCATCTAACGAGATAGTGTTGTTTTATTGCGAGTAAGAAACTGCGATAGGTGAAATGTTGTGAAAGCACACAAAACGGCATGAACAAGCCAAATACTGCGTGTTGTACCGTTACAAGTGCGAAACTGCTATGTTGTGATATTCTCGGTAAAGCGCATGCAAGTATCGTGAAACCTTAAAGAACGATGTCATTTAGCGAGATACAGCGTTCTGTACTGCAATAAGTTGGTGAAAAACTGTGAGGTTATGCAAATATCGTAATTGTGAACAAAACAGTGTAATAGAGCGTTTTTAGATACAAGTGCGAATGTTAGGTTAGGTTAAGATATGAACCGTCGTAAAACCGCATTAAACAATGTCAATTACTGAGATGCAGTGTTTTTCACCATTAAAAGTGGGGAACTGCGATATTTAATGTGAAAGCGCTTGCAACCGTCGTTAGGTTAGGTTAGGTTAGGTTAGGTTTGGTTAGGTTAGGTTAGATTAGGTTAGGTTGGGTTGAGTTGGGTTAGGTTAGGTTAGGTTAGGTTAGGTTGGGTTAGGTTAGGTTAGGTTAGGTTAGGTTACGTTAGGTTAGGTTACGTTAGGTTAGGTTAGGTTAGGTTACGTTAGGTTAGGTTAGGTTAGGTAAGGATAATTTGGTTAGGTTAGGTAAGGTTAGGTTAGGTTAGGTTGGGTTGGGTGTTGTTGGGTTGGGTTGGGTTGGGTTAGGTTGGGTTAGGTTAGGTTAGGTTACGTTAGGTTAGGTTAGGTTAGGTTACGTTAGGTTATGTTAGGTTAGGTTAGGTTACGTTAGGTTAGGTTAGGTCAGGTAAGGTTAGGTTACGTTAGAATAGGTTAGGTTAGGTTACGTTAGGTTAGGTTAAGTTAGGTTAGGTTAGGTTTGGTTAGGTTAGGTTAGGTTAGCTTAGGTTAGGTTAGGTTGGGTTGGGTTGGGTTAGGTTGGGTTAGGTTAGGTTAGGTTAGGTTAGGTTGAGTTAGGTTAGTTTAGGTTAGGTTAGGTTAGGTTAGGTTAAGTTGGGTTGGGTTAGGTTAGGTTAGGTTAGGTAAGGTTAGGTTAGGTTAGGTTAGGTTAAGGTATGAACCGTCGTAAAACCGCATTAAACAATGTCACTTAGTGAGATGCAGTGTTTTTCACCTTTACAAGTTGGGAACTGTGATATCTAGTGTGAAAGCGCTTGAAACCGTCGTAATGTTGTAGAAAGCAATGTAAAGTAGCGAGTAAAACGTTTTCTAACGATAGAAGTGCGAAGGTCATGTTAGGTTGAGTTATGTTAGTTTAAGCTAGGTAGCGTCGTGAAACTACCAAAAACAACGTCATCTAACGAGATAGTGTTGTTTTATTGCGAGTAAGAAACTGCGATAGGTGAAATGTTGTGAAAGCACACAAAACGGCATGAACAAGCCAAATACTGCGTGTTGTACCGTTACAAGTGCGAAACTGCTATGTTGTGATATTCTCGTTAAAGCGCATGCAAGCATCGTGAAACCTTAAAGAACGATGTCATTTAGCGAGATACAGCGTTCTGTACTGCAATAAGTTGGTGAAAAACTGTGAGGTTATGCAAATATCCTAGTTGTGAACGAAACAGTGTAATAGAGCGTTTTTTAATACAAGTGCGAATGTTAGGTTAGGTTAAGATATGAACCGTCGTAAAACCGCATTAAACAATGTCACTTAGTGAGATGCAGTGTTTTTCACCATTACAAGTTGGGAACTGCGATATCTAATGTGAAAGCACTTGCAAACGTCGTTAGGTTAGGTTAGGTTAGGTTACGTTAGGTTAGGTTTGGTTAGGTTAGGTAAGGTTTGGTTAGGTTAGGTTAGGTTAGGTTGGTTTAGGTAAGGTTAGGTTAGGTTAAGATATGAACCGCGCTAAAACCGCATTAAACAATGTCACTTAGTGAGATGCTGTGTTTTTCACCATTACAAGTCGGGAACTGCGATATCTAATGTGAAAGCGCATGAAACCGTCGTAATCTTGTAGAAAACATTGTAAAGTAGCGAATAAAACGTTTTCTAACGATAGAAGTGCGAAGGTTCGGTTAGTTTGAGTTATGTTAGTTTAAGCTAGGTAGCGTCGTGAAACCACCAAAAACGACGTCGTCTAACGAGATAGTGTTGTTTTATTGCGAGTACGAAACTGCGATAGGTAAAATGTTGTGAAAGCGCACAAAACGGCATGAACAAGCCAAATACTGCGTGTTGTACCGTTACAAGTGCGAAAGTGCTATGTTGTGACATTCTCGGTAAAGCGCATGCAAGTATCGTGAAACCTTAAAGAACGATGTCATTTAGCGAGATACAGCGTTCTGTACTGCAATAAGTTGGTGAAAAACTGTGAGGTTATGCAAATATCGTAATTGTGAACAAAACAGTGTAATAGAGCGTTTTTAGATACAAGTGCGAATGTTAGGTTAGGTTAAGATATGAACCGTCGTAAAACCGCATTAAACAATGTCAATTACTGAGATGCAGTGTTTTTCACCATTAAAAGTGGGGAACTGCGATATTTAATGTGAAAGCGCTTGCAACCGTCGTTAGGTTAGGTTAGGTTAGGTTAGGTTTGGTTAGGTTAGGTTAGATTAGGTTAGGTTGGGTTGAGTTGGGTTAGGTTAGGTTAGGTTAGGTTAGGTTGGGTTAGGTTAGGTTAGGTTAGGTTAGGTTACGTTAGGTTAGGTTACGTTAGGTTAGGTTAGGTTAGGTTACGTTAGGTTAGGTTAGGTTAGGTAAGGATAATTTGGTTAGGTTAGGTAAGGTTAGGTTAGGTTAGGTTGGGTTGGGTGTTGTTGGGTTGGGTTGGGTTGGGTTAGGTTGGGTTAGGTTAGGTTAGGTTACGTTAGGTTAGGTTAGGTTAGGTTACGTTAGGTTATGTTAGGTTAGGTTAGGTTACGTTAGGTTAGGTTAGGTCAGGTAAGGTTAGGTTACGTTAGAATAGGTTAGGTTAGGTTACGTTAGGTTAGGTTAAGTTAGGTTAGGTTAGGTTTGGTTAGGTTAGGTTAGGTTAGCTTAGGTTAGGTTAGGTTGGGTTGGGTTGGGTTAGGTTGGGTTAGGTTAGGTTAGGTTAGGTTAGGTTGAGTTAGGTTAGTTTAGGTTAGGTTAGGTTAGGTTAGGTTAAGTTGGGTTGGGTTAGGTTAGGTTAGGTTAGGTAAGGTTAGGTTAGGTTAGGTTAGGTTAAGGTATGAACCGTCGTAAAACCGCATTAAACAATGTCACTTAGTGAGATGCAGTGTTTTTCACCTTTACAAGTTGGGAACTGTGATATCTAGTGTGAAAGCGCTTGAAACCGTCGTAATGTTGTAGAAAGCAATGTAAAGTAGCGAGTAAAACGTTTTCTAACGATAGAAGTGCGAAGGTCATGTTAGGTTGAGTTATGTTAGTTTAAGCTAGGTAGCGTCGTGAAACTACCAAAAACAACGTCATCTAACGAGATAGTGTTGTTTTATTGCGAGTAAGAAACTGCGATAGGTGAAATGTTGTGAAAGCACACAAAACGGCATGAACAAGCCAAATACTGCGTGTTGTACCGTTACAAGTGCGAAACTGCTATGTTGTGATATTCTCGTTAAAGCGCATGCAAGCATCGTGAAACCTTAAAGAACGATGTCATTTAGCGAGATACAGCGTTCTGTACTGCAATAAGTTGGTGAAAAACTGTGAGGTTATGCAAATATCCTAGTTGTGAACGAAACAGTGTAATAGAGCGTTTTTTAATACAAGTGCGAATGTTAGGTTAGGTTAAGATATGAACCGTCGTAAAACCGCATTAAACAATGTCACTTAGTGAGATGTAGTGTTTTTCACCATTACAAGTTGGGAACTGCGATATCTATTGTGAAAGCACTTGCAAACGTCGTTAGGTTAGGTTAGGTTAGGTTAGGTTACGTTAGGTTAGGTTTGGTTAGGTTAGGTTAGGTTAGGTTATGTTAGGTTAGGTTGGGTTAGGTTAGGTTAGGTTACGTTAGGTTAAGGTATGAACCGTCGTAAAACCGCAATAAACAATGTCACTTAGTGAGATGCAGTGTTTTTCACCTTTACAAGTTGGGAACTGCGATATCTAATGCGAAAGCGCTTGAAACCGTCGTAATGTTGTAGAAAGCAATGTAAAGTAGCGAGTAAAACGTTTTCTAACGATAGAAGTGCGAAGGTTATGTTAGGTTGAGTTATGTTAGTTTAAGCTAGGTAGCGTCGTGAAACCACCAAAAACGACGTCATCTAACGAGATAGTGTTGTTTTATTGCGAGTACGAAACTGCGATAGGTAAAATGTTGTGAAAGCACACAAAACGGCATGAACAAGCCAAATACTGCGTGTTGTACCGTTACAAGTGCGAAAGTGCTGTGTTGTGGCATTCTCGGTAAAGCGCATGCAAGTATCGTGAAACCTTAAAGAACGATGTCCTTTAGCGAGATACAGCGTTCTGTACTGTAATAAGTTGGTGAGAAACTGTGAGGTCAAGCAAATATCGTAATTGTGAACGAAACAGTGTAATTGAGCGTCTTTAGATGCAAGTGCGAATGTTAGGTTAGGTTGACATATCAACCGTCGTAAAACCGCATTAAACAATGTCACTTAGTGAGATGTAGTGTTTTTCAACATTACAAGTCGGGAACTACGATATTTAATGTGAAAGCGCATGAAACCGTCGTTAGGTTAGGTTAGGTTAGGTTTGGTTAGGTTAGGTTAGGTTAGGTTAGGTTAGATTAGGTTAGGTTGGGTTGAGTTGGGTTAGGTTAGGTTAGGTTAGGTTGGGTTAGGTTAGGTTAGGGTAGGTTAGGTTACGTTAGGTTAGGTTACGTTAGGTTAGGTTAGGTTAGGTTACGTTAGGTTAGGTTAGGTTAGGTAAGGATAATTTGGTTAGGTTAGGTAAGGTTAGGTTAGGTTAGGTTGGGTTGGGTGTTGTTGGGTTGGGTTGGGTTGGGTTAGGTTGGGTTAGGTTAGGTTAGGTTACGTTAGGTTAGGTTAGGTTAGGTTACGTTAGGTTATGTTAGGTTAGGTTAGGTTAGGTCAGGTAAGGTTAGGTTACGTTAGAATAGGTTAGGTTAGGTTACGTTAGGTTAGGTTAGGTTAGGTTTGGTTAGGTTAGGTTAGGTTAGCTTAGGTTAGGTTAGGTTGGGTTGGGTTGGGTTAGGTTGGGTTAGGTTAGGTTAGGTTAGGTTGGGTTAGGTTAGTTTAGGTTAGGTTAGGTTAGGTTAAGTTGGGTTGGGTAGGTTAGGTTAGGTTAGGTAAGGTTAGGTTAGGTTAGGTTAAGGTATGAACCGTCGTAAAACCGCATTAAACAATGTCACTTAGTGAGATGCAGTGTTTTTCACCTTTACAAGTTGGGAACTGTGATATCTAATGTGAAAGCGCTTGAAACCGTCGTAATGTTGTAGAAAGCAATGTAAAGTAGCGAGTAAAACGTTTTCTAACGATAGAAGTGCGAAGGTTATGTTAGGTTGAGTTATGTTAGTTTAAGCTAGGTAGCGTCGTGAAACCACCAAAAACGACGTCGTCTAACGAGATAGTGTTGTTTTATTGCGAGTACGAAACTGCGATAGGTAAAATGTTGTGAAAGCGCACAAAACGGCATGAACAAGCCAAATACTGCGTGTTGTACCGTTACAAGTGCGAAAGTGCTATGTTGTGACATTCTCGGTAAAGCGCATGCAAGTATCGTGAAACCTTAAAGAACGATGTCATTTAGCGAGATACAGCGTTCTGTACTGCAATAAGTTGGTGAAAAACTGTGAGGTTATGCAAATATCGTAATTGTGAACAAAACAGTGTAATAGAGCGTTTTTAGATACAAGTGTGAATGTTAGGTTAGGTTAAGATATGAACCGTCGTAAAACCGCATTAAACAATGTCAATTACTGAGATGCAGTGTTTTTCACCATTAAAAGTGGGGAACTGTGATATTTAATGTGAAAGCGCTTGCAACCGTCGTTAGGTTAGGTTAGGTTAGGTTAGGTTTGGTTAGGTTAGGTTAGATTAGGTTAGGTTGGGTTGAGTTGGGTTAGGTTAGGTTAGGTTAGGTTAGGTTGGGTTAGGTTAGGTTAGGTTAGGTTAGGTTACGTTAGGTTAGGTTACGTTAGGTTAGGTTAGGTTAGGTTACGTTAGGTTAGGTTAGGTTAGGTAAGGATAATTTGGTTAGGTTAGGTAAGGTTAGGTTAGGTTAGGTTGGGTTGGGTGTTGTTGGGTTGGGTTGGGTTGGGTTAGGTTGGGTTAGGTTAGGTTAGGTTACGTTAGGTTAGGTTAGGTTACGTTAGGTTATGTTAGGTTAGGTTAGGTTACGTTAGGTTAGGTTAGGTCAGGTAAGGTTAGGTTACGTTAGAATAGGTTAGGTTAGGTTACGTTAGGTTAGGTTAAGTTAGGTTAGGTTAGGTTTGGTTAGGTTAGGTTAGGTTAGCTTAGGTTAGGTTAGGTTGGGTTGGGTTGGGTTAGGTTGGGTTAGGTTAGGTTAGGTTAGGTTAGGTTGGGTTAGGTTAGTTTAGGTTAGGTTAGGTTAGGTTAGGTTAAGTTGGGTTGGGTTAGTCAAGGTGGACGATTGGGCGAGTTGGTGATTCATGATCGACGTATGTAACTGCGCGGTAGTAAACACGGACGACACGAAGATACAAGGACAAGCGCAGACTATCAACTGAAGGTTTATTTTTCACAAACCACATATATATGACTGAAACAGAAACAGAAAACACGAAAATCTACAAAAAATGATGACTTAGCACTTAACAATCGACAAAACGTGAACGTTTGACAAAAGCAGATTCAAGGACCATGTGCGCCACTTGCCAGATACCGTAGCTCTTTATCTAAAAGAGCTAACGACGGTTTGCTGACGCAGTGTTCTGGTTCCCGTGCCATTTTTTCCGCTTCGACAATCATACGGGTATGATCGTCTTTGTGCCTGAACATTACGACCGTGCTTTCGAACTGCGCAATGCAGCCACACCTACTGACGTGCTGAGCTAAAAAACCCTCATTGCCAGTGCGCACATTGCGTGCGTGCTCGCGCAGGCGCTCATTTAGGCATCTCCCAGTCTGCCCGATGTAACACGCACCACAAGATAGCGGAATTCTATAAACTACATTCATGTCACATTTGACAAACTGGGTTTTATGCCTGACAGTGCAAGCTTGTTTGGGCCCATTGTTTACACATGTCATTTTGGCTAGCTGAGAGAGCTTGTAAGGTGCCGAAAAAACGACCTTTACGCCCATGCGCTGTCCGAGCTTTTTTATCTTGTGAGATAGCTGGTGCTTATAAGGGATTACCGCGACTTTGTCACGTTTGCTTTTGTCTCTGTCATTAGTGCTGTCTCTGCTTCTGGGCTTTTTCTTCTTTTTTATTGTTTCTGCCACAGAAATGAGAAGCGAATCCGGGTAGCCAGCTTCTTTCAGACGCTCAACTTGATTTTGGAAGCTTGTTTCCATCATATGGAAACATGATCTGTCCAGGGCATTAGTGAAGCAGGAGTTCACTATGCCTCTCTTAACCAATTTGCTATGCGCTGATTTAAAAGGCAAAAGCGGTTTCATAGCGCGAGGCTCATACATCCAGCATGCGTGATTCACGCTGAACAAAAGTCTCATGTCTAGGAAGCGAATCGAGTTGTTCACTGGGAGTTCATGGGTCAGTACGAGTGGACTCAAGCAGTCACTAAAAACTTCAATGACATCAGATGACAACCCCATTACTCTAGCAGATTCACACTTAAAAACCACCAGGTAGTCGTCGACGAACCTGAAAATCCTCACAACTTCCTGGCAACACAGCCGCTCTTTCAAGTTCCTGTCGAACTTCGCGAGCAACAAATCACTCAGAATCGGTGCAATCGAAGATCCTATTGACACGCCATTATTTTGATAAACATCACCGTTCCATTCTACATAGGTAGAGGTCAGATAGGTAGCTAGCAGGTCAAGAAAACTGCTAACACTGACACCAGCTGCATTCTGGAACGTTGGCCACGTAACGTTCCAGAATGCAGCTGGTGTCAGTGTTAGCAGTTTTCTTGACCTGCTAGCTACCTATCTGACCTCTACCTATGTAGAATGGAACGGTGATGTTTATCAAAATAATGGCGTGTCAATAGGATCTTCGATTGCACCGATTCTGAGTGATTTGTTGCTCGCGAAGTTCGACAGGAACTTGAAAGAGCGGCTGTGTTGCCAGGAAGTTGTGAGGATTTTCAGGTTCGTCGACGACTACCTGGTGGTTTTTAAGTGTGAATCTGCTAGAGTAATGGGGTTGTCATCTGATGTCATTGAAGTTTTTAGTGACTGCTTGAGTCCACTCGTACTGACCCATGAACTCCCAGTGAACAACTCGATTCGCTTCCTAGACATGAGACTTTTGTTCAGCGTGAATCACGCATGCTGGATGTATGAGCCTCGCGCTATGAAACCGCTTTTGCCTTTTAAATCAGCGCATAGCAAATTGGTTAAGAGAGGCATAGTGAACTCCTGCTTCACTAATGCCCTGGACAGATCATGTTTCCATATGATGGAAACAAGCTTCCAAAATCAAGTTGAGCGTCTGAAAGAAGCTGGCTACCCGGATTCGCTTCTCATTTCTGTGGCAGAAACAATAAAAAAGAAGAAAAAGCCCAGAAGCAGAGAGAGCACTAATGACAGAGACAAAAGCAAACGTGACAAAGTCGCGGTAATCCCTTATAAGCACCAGCTATCTCACAAGATAAAAAAGCTCGGACAGCGCATGGGCGTAAAGGTCGTTTTTTCGGCACCTTACAAGCTCTCTCAGCTAGCCAAAATGACATGTGTAAACAATGGGCCCAAACAAGCTTGCACTGTCAGGCATAAAACCCAGTTTGTCAGATGTGACATGAATGTAGTTTATAGAATTCCGCTATCTTGTGGTGCGTGTTACATCGGGCAGACTGGGAGATGCCTAAATGAGCGCCTGCGCGAGCACGCACGCAATGTGCGCACTGGCAATGAGGGTTTTTTAGCTCAGCACGTCAGTAGGTGTGGCTGCATTGCGCAGTTCGAAAGCACGGTCGTAATGTTCAGGCACAAAGACGATCATACCCGTATGATTGTCGAAGCGGAAAAAATGGCACGGGAACCAGAACACTGCGTCAGCAAACCGTCGTTAGCTCTTTTAGATAAAGAGCTACGGTATCTGGCAAGTGGCGCACATGGTCCTTGAATCTGCTTTTGTCAAACGTTCACGTTTTGTCGATTGTTAAGTGCTAAGTCATCATTTTTTGTAGATTTTCGTGTTTTCTGTTTCTGTTTCAGTCATATATATGTGGTTTGTGAAAAATAAACCTTCAGTTGATAGTCTGCGCTTGTCCTTGTATCTTCGTGTCGTCCGTGTTTACTACCGCGCAGTTACATACGTCGGTTGGGTTAGGTTAGGTAAGGTTAGGTTAGGTTAGGTTAGGTTAAGGTATGAACCGTCGTAAAACCGCATTAAACAATGTCACTTAGTGAGATGCAGTGTTTTTCACCTTTACAAGTTGGGAACTGTGATATCTAGTGTGAAAGCGCTTGAAACCGTCGTAATGTTGTAGAAAGCAATGTAAAGTAGCGAGTAAAACGTTTTCTAACGATAGAAGTGCGAAGGTCATGTTAGGTTGAGTTATGTTAGTTTAAGCTAGGTAGCGTCGTGAAACTACCAAAAACAACGTCATCTAACGAGATAGTGTTGTTTTATTGCGAGTAAGAAACTGCGATAGGTGAAATGTTGTGAAAGCACACAAAACGGCATGAACAAGCCAAATACTGCGTGTTGTACCGTTACAAGTGCGAAACTGCTATGTTGTGATATTCTCGTTAAAGCGCATGCAAGCATCGTGAAACCTTAAAGAACGATGTCATTTAGCGAGATACAGCGTTCTGTACTGCAATAAGTTGGTGAAAAACTGTGAGGTTATGCAAATATCCTAGTTGTGAACGAAACAGTGTAATAGAGCGTTTTTTAATACAAGTGCGAATGTTAGGTTAGGTTAAGATATGAACCGTCGTAAAACCGCATTAAACAATGTCACTTAGTGAGATGCAGTGTTTTTCACCATTACAAGTTGGGAACTGCGATATCTAATGTGAAAGCACTTGCAAACGTCGTTAGGTTAGGTTAGGTTAGGTTACGTTAGGTTAGGTTTGGTTAGGTTAGGTAAGGTTTGGTTAGGTTAGGTTAGGTTAGGTTGGTTTAGGTAAGGTTAGGTTAGGTTAAGATATGAACCGCGCTAAAACCGCATTAAACAATGTCACTTAGTGAGATGCTGTGTTTTTCACCATTACAAGTCGGGAACTGCGATATCTAATGTGAAAGCGCATGAAACCGTCGTAATCTTGTAGAAAACATTGTAAAGTAGCGAATAAAACGTTTTCTAACGATAGAAGTGCGAAGGTTCGGTTAGTTTGAGTTATGTTAGTTTAAGCTAGGTAGCGTCGTGAAACCACCAAAAACGACGTCATCTAACGAGATAGTGTTGTTTTAATGCGAGTACGAAACTGCGACAAATAAAATGTTGTGAAAGCACTCAAAACGGCATGAACAAGCCAAATACTGCGTGTTGTACCGTTACAAGTGCGAAACTGCTATATTGTGATATTCTCGTTAAAGCGCATGCAAGCATCGTGAAACCTTAAAGAACAATGTCATTTAGCGAGATACAGCGTTCTGTACTGCAATAAGTCGGTGAAAAACTGTGAGGTTATGCAAATATCCTAATTGTGAACGAAACAGTGTAATAGAGCGTTTTTTAATACAAGTGCGAATGTTAGGTTAGGTTAAGATATGAACCGTCGTAAAACCGCATTAATCAATGTCACTTAGTGAGATGCAGTGTTTTTCACCATTACAAGTCGGGAACTGCGATATCTAATGTGAAAGCGCTCGCAAACGTCGTTAGGTTAGGTTAGGTTAGGTTAGGTTAGGTTACGTTAGGTTAGGTTTGGTTAGGTTAGGTTAGGTTAGGTTAGGTTATGTTAGGTTAGGTTGGGTTAGGTTAGGTTAGGTTACGTTAGGTTAAGGTATGAACCGTCGTAAAACCGCAATAAACAATGTCACTTAGTGAGATGCAGTGTTTTTCACCTTTACAAGTTGGGAACTGCGATATCTAATGTGAAAGCGCTTGAAACCGTCGTAATGTTGTAGAAAGCAATGTAAAGTAGCGAGTAAAACGTTTTCTAACGATAGAAGTGCGAAGGTTATGTTAGGTTGAGTTATGTTAGTTTAAGCTAGGTAGCGTCGTGAAACCACCAAAAACGACGTCATCTAACGAGATAGTGTTGTTTTATTGCGAGTACGAAACTGCGATAGGCAAAATGTTGTGAAAGCACACAAAACGGCATGAACAAGCCAAATACTGCGTGTTCTACCGTTACAAGTGCGAAACTGCTATATTGTGATATTCTCGTTAAAGCGCATGCAAGCATCGTGAAACCTTAAAGAACAATGTCATTTAGCGAGATACCACGTTCTGTACTGCAATAAGTTGGTGAAAAACTGTGAGGTTATGCAAATATCCTAATTGTGAACGAAACAGTGTAATAGAGCGTTTTTTAATACAAGTGCGAATGTTAGGTTAGGTTAAGATATGAACCGTCGTAAAACCGCATTAATCAATGTCACTTAGTGAGATGCAGTGTTTTTCACCATTACAAGTCGGGAACTGCGATATCCAATGTGAAAGCGCTCGCAAACGTCGTTAGGTTAGGTTAGGTTAGGTTAGGTTAGGTTAGGTTAGGTTACGTTAGGTTAAGTTAGGTTAGGTTTGGTTAGGTTAGGTTAGGTTAGGTTAGGGTATGTTAGGTAAGGTTTGGTTAGGTTAGGTTAGGTTAGGTTGGTTTAGGTAAGGTTAGGTTAGGTTAAGATATGAACCGCGCTAAAACCGCAATAAACAATGTCACTTAGTGAGATGCTGTGTTTTTCACCATTACAAGTCGGGAACTGCGATATCTAATGTGAAAGCGCATGAAACCGTCGTAATCTTGTAGAAAACATTGTAAATTAGCGAATAAAACGTTTTCTAACGATAGAAGTGCGAAGGTTATGTTAGGTTGAGTTATGTTAGTTTAAGCTAGGTAGCGTCGTGAAACCACCAAAAACGACGTCATCTAACGAGATAGTGTTGTTTTAATGCGAGTACGAAACTGCGACAGGTAAAATGTTGTGAAAGCACTCAAAACGGCATGAACAAGCCAAATACTGCGTGTTGTACCGTTACAAGTGCGAAACTGCTATGTTGTGACATTCTCGGTAAAGCGCATGCAAGTATCGTGAAACCTTAAAGAACGATGTCATTTAGCGAAATACAGCGTTCTGTACTGTAATAAGTTGGTGAGAAACTGTGAGGTCAAGCAAATATCGTAATTGTGAACGAAACAGTGTAATTGAGCGTCTTTAGATACAAGTGCGAATGTTAGGTTAGGTTGACATATCAACCGTCGTAAAACCGCATTAAACAATGTCACTTAGTGAGATGTAGTGTTTTTCAACATTACAAGTCGGGAACTGCGATATCTAATGCGAAAGCGCTTGAAACCGTCGTAATGTTGTAGAAAGCAATGTAAAGTAGCGAGTAAAACGTTTTCTAACGATAGAAGTGCGAAGGTTATGTTAGGTTGAGTTATGTTAGTTTAAGCTAGGTAGCGTCGTGAAACCACCAAAAACGACGTCGTCTAACGAGATAGTGTTGTTTTATTGCGAGTACGAAACTGCGATAGGTAAAATGTTGTGAAAGCGCACAAAACGGCATGAACAAGCCAAATACTGCGTGTTGTACCGTTACAAGTGCGAAAGTGCTATGTTGTGACATTCTCGGTAAAGCGCATGCAAGTATCGTGAAACCTTAAAGAACGATGTCATTTAGCGAGATACAGCGTTCTGTACTGCAATAAGTTGGTGAAAAACTGTGAGGTTATGCAAATATCGTAATTGTGAACAAAACAGTGTAATAGAGCGTTTTTAGATACAAGTGCGAATGTTAGGTTAGGTTAAGATATGAACCGTCGTAAAACCGCATTAAACAATGTCAATTACTGAGATGCAGTGTTTTTCACCATTAAAAGTGGGGAACTGCGATATTTAATGTGAAAGCGCTTGCAACCGTCGTTAGGTTAGGTTAGGTTAGGTTAGGTTTGGTTAGGTTAGGTTAGATTAGGTTAGGTTGGGTTGAGTTGGGTTAGGTTAGGTTAGGTTAGGTTAGGTTGGGTTAGGTTAGGTTAGGTTAGGTTAGGTTACGTTAGGTTAGGTTACGTTAGGTTAGGTTAGGTTAGGTTACGTTAGGTTAGGTTAGGTTAGGTAAGGATAATTTGGTTAGGTTAGGTAAGGTTAGGTTAGGTTAGGTTGGGTTGGGTGTTGTTGGGTTGGGTTGGGTTGGGTTAGGTTGGGTTAGGTTAGGTTAGGTTACGTTAGGTTAGGTTAGGTTAGGTTACGTTAGGTTATGTTAGGTTAGGTTAGGTTACGTTAGGTTAGGTTAGGTCAGGTAAGGTTAGGTTACGTTAGAATAGGTTAGGTTAGGTTACGTTAGGTTAGGTTAAGTTAGGTTAGGTTAGGTTTGGTTAGGTTAGGTTAGGTTAGCTTAGGTTAGGTTAGGTTGGGTTGGGTTGGGTTAGGTTGGGTTAGGTTAGGTTAGGTTAGGTTAGGTTAGGTTGGGTTAGGTTAGTTTAGGTTAGGTTAGGTTAGGTTAGGTTAAGTTGGGTTGGGTTAGGTTAGGTTAGGTTAGGTAAGGTTAGGTTAGGTTAGGTTAGGTTAAGGTATGAACCGTCGTAAAACCGCATTAAACAATGTCACTTAGTGAGATGCAGTGTTTTTCACCTTTACAAGTTGGGAACTGTGATATCTAGTGTGAAAGCGCTTGAAACCGTCGTAATGTTGTAGAAAGCAATGTAAAGTAGCGAGTAAAACGTTTTCTAACGATAGAAGTGCGAAGGTCATGTTAGGTTGAGTTATGTTAGTTTAAGCTAGGTAGCGTCGTGAAACTACCAAAAACAACGTCATCTAACGAGATAGTGTTGTTTTATTGCGAGTAAGAAACTGCGATAGGTGAAATGTTGTGAAAGCACACAAAACGGCATGAACAAGCCAAATACTGCGTGTTGTACCGTTACAAGTGCGAAACTGCTATGTTGTGATATTCTCGTTAAAGCGCATGCAAGCATCGTGAAACCTTAAAGAACGATGTCATTTAGCGAGATACAGCGTTCTGTACTGCAATAAGTTGGTGAAAAACTGTGAGGTTATGCAAATATCCTAGTTGTGAACGAAACAGTGTAATAGAGCGTTTTTTAATACAAGTGCGAATGTTAGGTTAGGTTAAGATATGAACCGTCGTAAAACCGCATTAAACAATGTCACTTAGTGAGATGCAGTGTTTTTCACCATTACAAGTTGGGAACTGCGATATCTAATGTGAAAGCACTTGCAAACGTCGTTAGGTTAGGTTAGGTTAGGTTACGTTAGGTTAGGTTTGGTTAGGTTAGGTAAGGTTTGGTTAGGTTAGGTTAGGTTAGGTTGGTTTAGGTAAGGTTAGGTTAGGTTAAGATATGAACCGCGCTAAAACCGCATTAAACAATGTCACTTAGTGAGATGCTGTGTTTTTCACCATTACAAGTCGGGAACTGCGATATCTAATGTGAAAGCGCATGAAACCGTCGTAATCTTGTAGAAAACATTGTAAAGTAGCGAATAAAACGTTTTCTAACGATAGAAGTGCGAAGGTTCGGTTAGTTTGAGTTATGTTAGTTTAAGCTAGGTAGCGTCGTGAAACCACCAAAAACGACGTCATCTAACGAGATAGTGTTGTTTTAATGCGAGTACGAAACTGCGACAGGTAAAATGTTGTGAAAGCACTCAAAACGGCATGAACAAGCCAAATACTGCGTGTTGTACCGTTACAAGTGCGAAACTGCTATGTTGTGACATTCTCGGTAAAGCGCATGCAAGTATCGTGAAACCTTAAAGAACGATGTCATTTAGCGAGATACAGCGTTCTGTACTGTAATAAGTTGGTGAGAAACTGTGAGGTCAAGCAAATATCGTAATTGTGAACGAAACAGTGTAATTGAGCGTCTTTAGATACAAGTGCGAATGTTAGGTTAGGTTGACATATCAACCGTCGTAAAACCGCATTAAACAATGTCACTTAGTGAGATGTAGTGTTTTTCAACATTACAAGTCGGGAACTACGATATCTAATGTGAAAGCGCATGAAACCGTCGTAATCTTGTAGAAAACATTGTAAAGTTGCGCGTAAAACGTTTTCTAACGATAGAAGGGCGAAGGTTAGGTTAGGTTAGGTTAGTTTAAGCTAGGTAGCGTCGTGAAACTACCAAAAACGACGTCATCTAACGAGATAGTGTTGTTTTAGTGCGAGTATTAAACTGCGATAGGTAAAATGTTGTGAATGCACACAAAACGGCATGAACAAGCCAAATACTGCGTGTGCTACCGTTACAAGTGCGAAACTGCTATATTGTGATATTCTCGTTAAAGCGCATGCAAGCATCGTGAAACCTTAAAGAACAATGTCATTTAGCGAGATACAGCGTTCTGTACTGCAATAAGTCGGTGAAAAACTGTGAGGTTATGCAAATATCCTAATTGTGAACGAAACAGTGTAATAGAGCGTTTTTTAATACAAGTGCGAATGTTAGGTTAGGTTAAGATATGAACCGTCGTAAAACCGCATTAATCAATGTCACTTAGTGAGATGCAGTGTTTTTCACCATTACAAGTCGGGAACTGCGATATCTAATGTGAAAGCCCTCGCAAACGTCGTTAGGTTAGGTTAGGTTAGGTTAGGTTAGGTTACGTTAGGTTAGGTTTGGTTAGGTTAGGTTAGGTTAGGTTATGTTAGGTTAGGTTGGGTTAGGTTAGGTTAGGTTACGTTAGGTTAAGGTATGAACCGTCGTAAAACCGCAATAAACAATGTCACTTAGTGAGATGCAGTGTTTTTCACCTTTACAAGTTGGGAACTGCGATATCTAATGTGAAAGCGCTTGAAACCGTCGTAATGTTGTAGAAAGCAATGTAAAGTAGCGAGTAAAACGTTTTCTAACGATAGAAGTGCGAAGGTTATGTTAGGTTGAGTTATGTTAGTTTAAGCTAGGTAGCGTCGTGAAACCACCAAAAACGACGTCATCTAACGAGATAGTGTTGTTTTATTGCGAGTACGAAACTGCGATAGGCAAAATGTTGTGAAAGCACACAAAACGGCATGAACAAGCCAAATACTGCGTGTTCTACCGTTACAAGTGCGAAACTGCTATATTGTGATATTCTCGTTAAAGCGCATGCAAGCATCGTGAAACCTTAAAGAACAATGTCATTTAGCGAGATACCACGTTCTGTACTGCAATAAGTTGGTGAAAAACTGTGAGGTTATGCAAATATCCTAATTGTGAACGAAACAGTGTAATAGAGCGTTTTTTAATACAAGTGGGAATGTTAGGCTAGGTTAAGATATGAACCGTCGTAAAACCGCATTAATCAATGTCACTTAGTGAGATGCAGTGTTTTTCACCATTACAAGTCGGGAACTGCGATATCCAATGTGAAAGCGCTCGCAAACGTCGTTAGGTTAGGTTAGGTTAGGTTAGGTTAGGTTACGTTAGGTTAAGTTAGGTTAGGTTTGGTTAGGTTAGGTTAGGTTAGGTTAGGGTATGTTAGGTAAGGTTTGGTTAGGTTAGGTTAGGTTAGGTTGGTTTAGGTAAGGTTAGGTTAGGTTAAGATATGAACCGCGCTAAAACCGCAATAAACAATGTCACTTAGTGAGATGCTGTGTTTTTCACCATTACAAGTCGGGAACTGCGATATCTAATGTGAAAGCGCATGAAACCGTCGTAATCTTGTAGAAAACATTGTAAATTAGCGAATAAAACGTTTTCTAACGATAGAAGTGCGAAGGTTATGTTAGGTTGAGTTATGTTAGTTTAAGCTAGGTAGCGTCGTGAAACCACCAAAAACGACGTCATCTAACGAGATAGTGTTGTTTTAATGCGAGTACGAAACTGCGACAGGTAAAATGTTGTGAAAGCACTCAAAACGGCATGAACAAGCCAAATACTGCGTGTTGTACCGTTACAAGTGCGAAACTGCTATGTTGTGACATTCTCGGTAAAGCGCATGCAAGTATCGTGAAACCTTAAAGAACGATGTCATTTAGCGAAATACAGCGTTCTGTACTGTAATAAGTTGGTGAGAAACTGTTAGGTCAAGCAAATATCGTAATTGTGAACGAAACAGTGTAATTGAGCGTCTTTAGATACAAGTGCGAATGTTAGGTTAGGTTGACATATCAACCGTCGTAAAACCGCATTAAACAATGTCACTTAGTGAGATGTAGTGTTTTTCACCATTACAAGTTGGGAACTGCGATATCTAATGTGAAAGCACTTGCAAACGTCGTTAGGTTAGGTTAGGTTAGGTTAGGTTAGGTTAGGTTACGTTAGGTTAGGTTTGGTTAGGTTAGGTTAGGTTAGGTTATGTTAGGTTAGGTTGGGTTAGGTTAGGTTAGGTTACGTTAGGTTAAGGTATGAACCGTCGTAAAACCGCAATAAACAATGTCACTTAGTGAGATGCAGTGTTTTTCACCTTTACAAGTTGGGAACTGCGATATCTAATGCGAAAGCGCTTGAAACCGTCGTAATGTTGTAGAAAGCAATGTAAAGTAGCGAGTAAAACGTTTTCTAACGATAGAAGTGCGAAGGTTATGTTAGGTTGAGTTATGTTAGTTTAAGCTAGGTAGCGTCGTGAAACCACCAAAAACGACGTCATCTAACGAGATAGTGTTGTTTTATTGCGAGTACGAAACTGCGATAGGTAAAATGTTGTGAAAGCACACAAAACGGCATGAACAAGCCAAATACTGCGTGTTGTACCGTTACAAGTGCGAAAGTGCTGTGTTGTGGCATTCTCGGTAAAGCGCATGCAAGTATCGTGAAACCTTAAAGAACGATGTCCTTTAGCGAGATACAGCGTTCTGTACTGTAATAAGTTGGTGAGAAACTGTGAGGTCAAGCAAATATCGTAATTGTGAACGAAACAGTGTAATTGAGCGTCTTTAGATGCAAGTGCGAATGTTAGGTTAGGTTGACATATCAACCGTCGTAAAACCGCATTAAACAATGTCACTTAGTGAGATGTAGTGTTTTTCAACATTACAAGTCGGGAACTACGATATTTAATGTGAAAGCGCATGAAACCGTCGTTAGGTTAGGTTAGGTTAGGTTTGGTTAGGTTAGGTTAGGTTAGGTTAGGTTAGATTAGGTTAGGTTGGGTTGAGTTGGGTTAGGTTAGGTTAGGTTAGGTTAGGTTGGGTTAGGTTAGGTTAGGTTAGGTTAGGTTAGGTTACGTTAGGTTAGGTTACGTTAGGTTAGGTTAGGTTAGGTTACGTTAGGTTAGGTTAGGTTAGGTAAGGATAATTTGGTTAGGTTAGGTAAGGTTAGGTTAGGTTAGGTTGGGTTGGGTGTTGTTGGGTTGGGTTGGGTTGGGTTAGGTTGGGTTAGGTTAGGTTAGGTTACGTTAGGTTAGGTTAGGTTAGGTTACGTTAGGTTATGTTAGGTTAGGTTAGGTTACGTTAGGTTAGGTTAGGTCAGGTAAGGTTAGGTTACGTTAGAATAGGTTAGGTTAGGTTACGTTAGGTTAAGTTAGGTTAGGTTAGGTTTGGTTAGGTTAGGTTAGGTAAGCTTAGGTTAGGTTAGGTTGGGTTGGGTTGGGTTAGGTTGGGTTAGGTTAGGTTAGGTTAGGTTGGGTTAGGTTAGTTTAGGTTAGGTTAGGTTAGGTTAAGTTGGGTTGGGTAGGTTAGGTTAGGTTAGGTAAGGTTAGGTTAGGTTAGGTTAGGTTAGGTTAGGTTAAGGTATGAACCGTCGTAAAACCGCATTAAACAATGTCACTTAGTGAGATGCAGTGTTTTTCACCTTTACAAGTTGGGAACTGTGATATCTAATGTGAAAGCGCTTGAAACCGTCGTAATGTTGTAGAAAGCAATGTAAAGTAGCGAGTAAAACGTTTTCTAACGATAGAAGTGCGAAGGTCATGTTAGGTTGAGTTATGTTAGTTTAAGCTAGGTAGCGTCGTGAAACTACCAAAAACAACGTCATCTAACGAGATAGTGTTGTTTTATTGCGAGTACGAAACTGTGATAGGTGAAATGTTGTGAAAGCACACAAAACGGCATGAACAAGCCAAATACTGCATGTTGTACCGTTACAAGTGCGAAACTGCTATGTTGTGATATTCTCGTTAAAGCGCATGCAAGCATCGTGAAACCTTAAAGAACGATGTCATTTAGCGAGATACAGCGTTCTGTACTGCAATAAGTTGGTGAAAAACTGTGAGGTTATGCAAATATCCTAATTGTGAACGAAACAGTGTAATAGAGCGTTTTTTAATACAAGTGCGAATGTTAGGTTAGGTTAAGATATGAACCGTCGTAAAACCGCATTAAACAATGTCACTTAGTGAGATGCAGTGTTTTTCACCATTACAAGTTGGGAACTGCGATATCTAATGTGAAAGCACTTGCAAACGTCGTTAGGTTAGGTTAGGTTAGGTTACGTTAGGTTAGGTTTGGTTAGGTTAGGTTAGGTAAGGTTATGTTAGGTTAGGTTGGGTTAGGTTAGGTTAGGTTACGTTAGGTTAAGGTATGAACCGTCGTAAAACCGCAATAAACAATGTCACTTAGTGAGATGCAGTGTTTTTCACCTTTACAAGTTGGGAACTGCGATATCTAATGTGAAAGCGCTTGAAACCGTCGTAATGTTGTAGAAAGCAATGTAAAGTAGCGAGTAAAACGTTTTCTAACGATAGAAGTGCGAAGGTTATGTTAGGTTGAGTTATGTTAGTTTAAGCTAGGTAGCGTCGTGAAACCACCAAAAACGACGTCGTCTAACGAGATAGTGTTGTTTTATTGCGAGTACGAAACTGCGATAGGTAAAATGTTGTGAAAGCGCACAAAACGGCATGAACAAGCCAAATACTGCGTGTTGTACCGTTACAAGTGCGAAAGTGCTATGTTGTGACATTCTCGGTAAAGCGCATGCAAGTATCGTGAAACCTTAAAGAACGATGTCATTTAGCGAGATACAGCGTTCTGTACTGCAATAAGTTGGTGAAAAACTGTGAGGTTATGCAAATATCGTAATTGTGAACAAAACAGTGTAATAGAGCGTTTTTAGATACAAGTGCGAATGATAAGTTAGGTTAAGATATGAACCGTCGTAAAACCGCATTAAACAATGTCAATTACTGAGATGCAGTGTTTTTCACCATTAAAAGTGGGGAACTGCGATATTTAATGTGAAAGCGCTTGCAACCGTCGTTAGGTTAGGTTAGGTTAGGTTAGGTTTGGTTAGGTTAGGTTAGATTAGGTTAGGTTGGGTTGAGTTGGGTTAGGTTAGGTTAGGTTAGGTTAGGTTGGGTTAGGTTAGGTTAGGTTAGGTTAGGTTACGTTAGGTTAGGTTACGTTAGGTTAGGTTAGGTTAGGTTACGTTAGGCTAGGTTAGGTTAGGTAAGGATAATTTGGTTAGGTTAGGTAAGGTTAGGTTAGGTTAGGTTGGGTTGGGTGTTGGGTTGGGTTGGGTTAGGTTGGGTTAGGTTAGGTTAGGTTACGTTAGGTTAGGTTAGGTTAGGTTACGTTAGGTTATGTTAGGTTAGGTTAGGTTACGTTAGGTTAGGTTAGGTCAGGTAAGGTTAGGTTACGTTAGAATAGGTTAGGTTAGGTTACGTTAGGTTAGGTTAAGTTAGGTTAGGTTAGGTTTGGTTAGGTTAGGTTAGGTTAGCTTAGGTTAGGTTAGGTTGGGTTGGGTTGGGTTAGGTTGGGTTAGGTTAGGTTAGGTTAGGTTAGGTTGGGTTAGGTTAGTTTAGGTTAGGTTAGGTTAGGTTAGGTTAAGTTGGGTTGGGTTAGGTTAGGTTAGGTTAGGTAAGGTTAGGTTAGGTTAGGTTAGGTTAGGTTAAGGTATGAACCGTCGTAAAACCGCATTAAACAATGTCACTTAGTGAGATGCAGTGTTTTTCACCTTTACAAGTTGGGAACTGTGATATCTAGTGTGAAAGCGCTTGAAACCGTCGTAATGTTGTAGAAAGCAATGTAAAGTAGCGAGTAAAACGTTTTCTAACGATAGAAGTGCGAAGGTCATGTTAGGTTGAGTTATGTTAGTTTAAGCTAGGTAGCGTCGTGAAACTACCAAAAACGTCATCTAACGAGATAGTGTTGTTTTATTGCGAGTACGAAACTGCGATAGGTGAAATGTTGTGAAAGCACACAAAACGGCATGAACAAGCCAAATACTGCGTGTTGTACCGTTACAAGTGCGAAACTGCTATGTTGTGATATTCTCGTTAAAGCGCATGCAAGCATCGTGAAACCTTAAAGAACGATGTCATTTAGCGAGATACAGCGTTCTGTACTGCAATAAGTTGGTGAAAAACTGTGAGGTTATGCAAATATCCTAGTTGTGAACGAAACAGTGTAATAGAGCGTTTTTTAATACAAGTGCGAATGTTAGGTTAGGTTAAGATATGAACCGTCGTAAAACCGCATTAAACAATGTCACTTAGTGAGATGCAGTGTTTTTCACCATTACAAGTTGGGAACTGCGATATCTAATGTGAAAGCACTTGCAAACGTCGTTAGGTTAGGTTAGGTTAGGTTACGTTAGGTTAGGTTTGGTTAGGTTAGGTAAGGTTTGGTTAGGTTAGGTTAGGTTAGGTTGGTTTAGGTAAGGTTAGGTTAGGTTAAGATATGAACCGCGCTAAAACCGCATTAAACAATGTCACTTAGTGAGATGCTGTGTTTTTCACCATTACAAGTCGGGAACTGCGATATCTAATGTGAAAGCGCATGAAACCGTCGTAATCTTGTAGAAAACATTGTAAAGTAGCGAATAAAACGTTATTTAACGATAGAAGTGCGAAGGTTCGGTTAGTTTGAGTTATGTTAGTTTAAGCTAGGTAGCGTCGTGAAACCACCAAAAACGACGTCATCTAACGAGATAGTGTTGTTTTAATGCGAGTACGAAACTGCGACAGGTAAAATGTTGTGAAAGCACTCAAAACGGCATGAACAAGCCAAATACTGCGTGTTGTACCGTTACAAGTGCGAAACTGCTATGTTGTGACATTCTCGGTAAAGCGCATGCAAGTATCGTGAAACCTTAAAGAACGATGTCATTTAGCGAGATACAGCGTTCTGTACTGTAATAAGTTGGTGAGAAACTGTGAGGTCAAGCAAATATCGTAATTGTGAACGAAACAGTGTAATTGAGCGTCTTTAGATACAAGTGCGAATGTTAGGTTAGGTTGACATATCAACCGTCGTAAAACCGCATTAAACAATGTCACTTAGTGAGATGTAGTGTTTTTCAACATTACAAGTCGGGAACTACGATATCTAATGTGAAAGCGCATGAAACCGTCGTAATCTTGTAGAAAACATTGTAAAGTTGCGCGTAAAACGTTTTCTAACGATAGAAGTGCGAAGGTTAGGTTAGGTTAGGTTAGTTTAAGCTAGGTAGCGTCGTGAAACTACCAAAAACGACGTCATCTAACGAGATAGTGTTGTTTTATTGCGAGTATTAAACTGCGATAAGTAAAATGTTGTGAATGCACACAAAACGGCATGAACAAGCCAAACACTGCGTGTTCTACCGTTACAAGTGCGAAACTGCTATATTGTGATATTCTCGTTGAAGCGCATGCAAGCATCGTGAAACCTTAAAGAACGATGTCATTTAGCGAGATACAGCGTTCTGTACTGATAAGTTGGTGAAAAACTGTGAGGTTATGCAAATATCGTAATTGTGAACGAAACAGTGTAATAGAGCGTTTTTCAATACAAGTACGAATGTTAGGTTAGGTTAAGATATGAACCGTCGTAAAACCGCGTTAAACAATGTCACTTAGTGAGATGCAGTGTTTTTCACCATTACAAGTTGGGAACTGCGATATCTAATGTGAAAGCGCTTGCAAACGTCGTTAGGTTAGGTTAGGTTAGGTTAGGTTACGTTAGGTTAGGTTTGGTTAGGTTAGGTTAGGTTAGGTTATGTTAGGTTAGGTTGGGTTAGGTTAGGTTAGGTTAGGTTAGGTTAAGGTATGAACCGTCGTAAAACCGCATTAAACAATGTCACTTAGTGAGATGCAGTGTTTTTCACCTTTACAAGTTGGGAACTGCGATATCTAATGTGAAAGCGCTTGCAAACGTCGTTAGGTTAGGTTAGGTTAGGTTAGGTTAGGTTAGGTTACGTTAGGTTAGGTTAGGTTAGGTTATGTTAGGTTAGGTTGGGTTAGGTTAGGTTAGGTTAGGTTAGGTTAAGGTATGAACCGTCGTAAAACCGCATTAAACAATGTCACGTAGTGAGATGCAGTGTTTTTCACCTTTACAAGTTGGGAACTGCGATATCTAATGTGAAAGCGCTTGAAACCGTCGTAAAGTTGTAGAAAGCAATGTAAAGTAGCGAGTAAAACGTTTTCTAACGATAGAAGTGCGAAGGTTATGTTAGGTTAGGTTAGTTTAAGCTAGGTAGCGTCGTGAAACCACCAAAAACGACGTTATCTAACGAGATAGTGTTGTTTTATTGCGAGTACGAAACTGCGATAGGCAAAATGTTGTGAAAGCACACAAAACGGCATGAACAAGCCAAATACTGCGTGTTCTACCGTTACAAGTGCGAAACTGCTATATTGTGATATTCTCGTTAAAGCGCATGCAAGCATCGTGAAACCTTAAAGAACGATGTCATTTAGCGAGATACAGCGTTCTGTACTGCAATAAGTTGGTGAAAAACTGTGAGGTTATGCAAATATCGTAATTGTGAACGAAACAGTGTAATAGAGCGTTTTTCAATACAAGTACGAATGTTAGGTTAGCTTAAGATATGAACCGTCGTAAAACCGCATTAAACAATGTCACTTAGTGAGATGCAGTGTTTTTCACCATTACAAGTTGGGAACTGCGATATCTAATGTGAAAGCACTTGCAAACGTCGTTAGGTTAGGTTAGGTTAGGTTAGGTTACGTTAGGTTAGGTTTGGTTAGGTTAGGTTAGGTTATGTTAGGTTAGGTTGGGTTAGGTTAGGTTAGGTTACGTTAGGTTAAGGTATGAACCGTCGTAAAACCGCAATAAACAATGTCACTTAGTGAGATGCAGTGTTTTTCACCTTTACAAGTTGGGAACTGCGATATCGAATGCGAAAGCGCTTGAAACCGTCGTAATGTTGTAGAAAGCAATGTAAAGTAGCGAGTAAAACGTTTTCTAACGATAGAAGTGCGAAGGTTATGTTAGGTTGAGTTATGTTAGTTTAAGCTAGGTAGCGTCGTGAAACCACCAAAAACGACGTCATCTAACGAGATAGTGTTGTTTTATTGCGAGTACGAAACTGCGATAGGTAAAATGTTGTGAAAGCACACAAAACGGCATGAACAAGCCAAATACTGCGTGTTGTACCGTTACAAGTGCGAAAGTGCTGTGTTCTGGCATTCTCGGTAAAGCGCATGCAAGTATCGTGAAACCTTAAAAAACGATGTCATTTAGCGATATACAGCGTTCTGTACTGTAATAAGTTGGTGAGAAACTGTGAGGTCAAGCAAATATCGTAATTGTGAACGAAACAGTGTAATTGAGCGTCTTTAGATACAAGTGCGAATGTTAGGTTAGGTTGACATATCAACCGTCGTAAAACCGCATTAAACAATGTCACTTAGTGAGATGTAGTGTTTTTCAACATTACAAGTCGGGAACTACGATATCTAATGTGAAAGCGCATGAAACCGTCGTAATCTTGTAGAAAACATTGTAAAGTGGCGAGTAAAACGTTTTCTAACAATAGAAGGCGAAGGTTAGGTTAGGTTAGGTTAGTTTAAGCTAGGTAGCGTCGTGAAACTACCAAAAACGACGTCATCTAACGAGATAGTGTTGTTTTAGTGCGAGTATTAAACTGCGATAGGTAAAATGTTGTGAATGCACACAAAACGGCATGAACAAGCCAAATACTGCGTGTGCTACCGTTACAAGTGCGAAACTGCTATATTGTGATATTCTCGTTAGAGCGCATGCAAGCATCGTGAAACCTTAAAGAACAATGTCATTTAGCGAGATACAGCGTTCTGTACTGCAATAAGTCGGTGAAAAACTGTGAGGTTATGCAAATATCCTAATTGTGAACGAAACAGTGTAATAGAGCGTTTTTTAATACAAGTGCGAATGTTAGGTTAGGTTAAGATATGAACCGTCGTAAAACCGCATTAACCAATGTCACTTAGTGAGATGCAGTGTTTTTCACCATTACAAGTCGGGAACTGCGATATCTAATGTGAAAGCGCTCGCAAACGTCGTTAGGTTAGGTTAGGTTAGGTTAGGTTACGTTAGGTTAGGTTTGGTTAGGTTAGGTTAGGTTAGGTTATGTTAGGTTAGGTTGGGTTAGGTTAGGTTAGGTTACGTTAGGTTAAGGTATGAACCGTCGTAAAACCGCAAAAACAATGTCACTTAGTGAGATGCAGTGTTTTTCACCTTTACAAGTTGGGAACTGCGATATCTAATGTGAAAGCGCTTGAAACCGTCGTAATGTTGTAGAAAGCAATGTAAAGTAGCGAGTAAAACGTTTTCTAACGATAGAAGTGCGAAGGTTATGTTAGGTTGAGTTATGTTAGTTTAAGCTAGGTAGCGTCGTGAAACCACCAAAAACGACGTCATCTAACGAGATAGTGTTGTTTTATTGCGAGTACGAAACTGCGATAGGCAAAATGTTGTGAAAGCACACAAAACGGCATGAACAAGCCAAATACTGCGTGTTCTACCGTTACAAGTGCGAAACTGCTATATTGTGATATTCTCGTTAAAGCGCATGCAAGCATCGTGAAACCTTAAAGAACAATGTCATTTAGCGAGATACAGCGTTCTGTACTGCAATAAGTTGGTGAAAAACTGTGAGGTTATGCAAATATCCTAATTGTGAACGAAACAGTGTAATAGAGCGTTTTTTAATACAAGTGCGAATGTTAGGTTAGGTTAAGATATGAACCGTCGTAAAACCGCATTAATCAATGTCACTTAGTGAGATGCAGTGTTTTTCACCATTACAAGTCGGGAACTGCGATATCCAATGTGAAAGCGCTCGCAAACGGCGTTAGGTTAGGTTAGGTTAGGTTAGGTTAGGTTTGGTTAGGTTAGGTTAGGTTAGGTTAGGGTATGTTAGGTAAGGTTTGGTTAGGTTAGGTTAGGTTAGGTTGGTTTAGGTAAGGTTAGGTTAGGTTAAGATATGAACCGCGCTAAAACCGCAATAAACAATGTCACTTAGTGAGATGCTGTGTTTTTCACCATTACAAGTCGGGAACTGCGATATCTAATGTGAAAGCGCTTGAAACCGTCGTAATGTTGTAGAAAACATTGTAAATTAGCGAATAAAACGTTTTCTAACGATAGAAGTGCGAAGGTTAGGTTAGGTTAGGTTAGTTTAAGCTAGGTAGCGTCGTGAAACTACCAAAAACGACGTCATCTAACGAGATAGTGTTGTTTTATTGCGAGTATTAAACTGCGATAGGTAAAATGTTGTGAATGCACACAAAACGGCATGAACAAGCCAAATACTGCGTGTTCTACCGTTACAAGTGCGAAACTGCTATATTGGGATATTCTCGTTGAAGCGCATGCAAGCATCGTGAAACAAAGAACGATGTCATTTAGCGAGATACAGCGTTCTCTACTGCAATAAGTTGGTGAAAAACTGTGAGGTTATGCAAATATCGTAATTGTGAACGAAACAGTGTAATAGAGCGTTTTTCAATACAAGTACGAATGTTAGGTTAGGTTAAGATATGAACCGTCGCAAAACCGCATTAAAGAATGTCACTTAGTGAGATGCAGTGTTTTTCACCATTACAAGTTGGGAACTGCGATATCTAATGTGAAAGCACTTGCAAACGTCGTTAGGTTAGGTTAGCTTAGGTTAGGTTACGTTAGGTTAGGTTTGGTTAGGTTAGGTTAGGTTAGGTTATGTTAGGTTAGGTTGGGTTAGGTTAGGTTAGGTTACGTTAGGTTAAGGTATGAACCGTCGTAAAACCGCAATAAACAATGTCACTTAGTGAGATGCAGTGTTTTTCACCTTTACAAGTTGGGAACTGCGATATCTAATGCGAAAGCGCTTGAAACCGTCGTAATGTTGTAGAAAGCAATGTAAAGTAGCGAGTAAAACGTTTTCTAACGATAGAAGTGCGAAGGTTATGTTAGGTTGAGTTATGTTAGTTTAAGCTAGGTAGCGTCGTGAAACCACCAAAAACGACGTCATCTAACGAGATAGTGTTGTTTTATTGCGAGTACGAAACTGCGATAGGTACAATGTTGTGAAAGCACACAAAACGGCATGAACAAGCCAAATACTGCGTGTTGTACCGTTACAAGTGCGAAAGTGCTGTGTTGTGGCATTCTCGGTAAAGCGCATGCAAGTATCGTGAAACCTTAAAGAACGATGTCCTTTAGCGAGATACAGCGTTCTGTACTGTAATAAGTTGGTGAGAAACTGTGAGGTCAAGCAAATATCGTAATTGTGAACGAAACAGTGTAATTGAGCGTCTTTAGATGCAAGTGCGAATGTTAGGTTAGGTTGACATATCAACCGTCGTAAAACCGCATTAAACAATGTCACTTAGTGAGATGTAGTGTTTTTCAACATTACAAGTCGGGAACTACGATATTTAATGTGAAAGCGCATGAAACCGTCGTTAGGTTAGGTTAGGTTAGGTTTGGTTAGGTTAGGTTAGGTTAGGTTAGGTTAGATTAGGTTAGGTTGGGTTGAGTTGGGTTAGGTTAGGTTAGGTTAGGTTAGGTTGGGTTAGGTTAGGTTAGGTTAGGTTAGGTTACGTTAGGTTAGGTTAGGTTAGGTTAGGTTGGGTTAGGTTACGTTAGGTTAGGTTAGGTTAGGTAAGGATAATTTGGTTAGGTTAGGTAAGGTTAGGTTAGGTTAGGTTGGGTTGGGTGTTGTTGGGTTGGGTTGGGTTGGGTTAGGTTGGGTTAGGTTAGGTTAGGTTACGTTAGGTTAGGTTAGGTTAGGTTACGTTAGGTTATGTTAGGTTAGGTTAGGTTACGTTAGGTTAGGTTAGGTCAGGTAAGGTTAGGTTACGTTAGAATAGGTTAGGTTAGGTTACGTTAGGTTAAGTTAGGTTAGGTTAGGTTTGGTTAGGTTAGGTTAGGTTAGCTTAGGTTAGGTTAGGTTGGGTTGGGTTGGGTTAGGTTGGGTTAGGTTAGGTTAGGTTAGGTTGGGTTAGGTTAGTTTAGGTTAGGTTAGGTTAGGTTAAGTTGGGTTGAGTAGGTTAGGTTAGGTTAGGTAAGGTTAGGTTAGGTTAGGTTAGGTTAGGTTAAGGTATGAACCGTCGTAAAACCGCATTAAACAATGTCACTTAGTGAGATGCAGTGTTTTTCACCTTTACAAGTTGGGAACTGTGATATCTAATGTGAAAGCGCTTGAAACCGTCGTAATGTTGTAGAAAGCAATGTAAAGTAGCGAGTAAAACGTTTTCTAACGATAGAAGTGCGAAGGTCATGTTAGGTTGAGTTATGTTAGTTTAAGCTAGGTAGCGTCGTGAAACTACCAAAAACAACGTCATCTAACGAGATAGTGTTGTTTTATTGCGAGTACGAAACTGCGATAGGTGAAATGTTGTGAAAGCACACAAAACGGCATGAACAAGCCAAATACTGCGTGTTGTACCGTTACAAGTGCGAAACTGCTATGTTGTGATATTCTCGTTAAAGCGCATGCAAGCATCGTGAAACCTTAAAGAACGATGTCATTTAGCGAGATACAGCGTTCTGTACTGCAATAAGTTGGTGAAAAACTGTGAGGTTATGCAAATATCCTAATTGTGAACGAAACAGTGTAATAGAGCGTTTTTTAATACAAGTGCGAATGTTAGGTTAGGTTAAGATATGAACCGTCGTAAAACCGCATTAAACAATGTCACTTAGTGAGATGCAGTGTTTTTCACCATTACAAGTTGGGAACTGCGATATCTAATGTGAAAGCACTTGCAAACGTCGTTAGGTTAGGTTAGGTTAGGTTACGTTAGGTTAGGTTTGGTTAGGTTAGGTTAGGTAAGGTTATGTTAGGTTAGGTTGGGTTAGGTTAGGTTAGGTTACGTTAGGTTAAGGTATGAACCGTCGTAAAACCGCAATAAACAATGTCACTTAGTGAGATGCAGTGTTTTTCACCTTTACAAGTTGGGAACTGCGATATCTAATGTGAAAGCGCTTGAAACCGTCGTAATGTTGTAGAAAGCAATGTAAAGTAGCGAGTAAAACGTTTTCTAACGATAGAAGTGCGAAGGTTATGTTAGGTTGAGTTATGTTAGTTTAAGCTAGGTAGCGTCGTGAAACCACCAAAAACGACGTCGTCTAACGAGATAGTGTTGTTTTATTGCGAGTACGAAACTGCGATAGGTAAAATGTTGTGAAAGCGCACAAAACGGCATGAACAAGCCAAATACTGCGTGTTGTACCGTTACAAGTGCGAAAGTGCTATGTTGTGACATTCTCGGTAAAGCGCATGCAAGTATCGTGAAACCTTAAAGAACGATGTCATTTAGCGAGATACAGCGTTCTGTACTGCAATAAGTTGGTGAAAAACTGTGAGGTTATGCAAATATCGTAATTGTGAACAAAACAGTGTAATAGAGCGTTTTTAGATACAAGTGCGAATGTTAGGTTAGGTTAAGATATGAACCGTCGTAAAACCGCATTAAACAATATCAATTACTGAGATGCAGTGTTTTTCACCATTAAAAGTGGGGAACTGCGATATTTAATGTGAAAGCGCTTGCAACCGTCGTTAGGTTAGGTTAGGTTAGGTTTGGTTAGGTTAGGTTAGATTAGGTTAGGTTGGGTTGAGTTGGGTTAGGTTAGGTTAGGTTAGGTTAGGTTGGGTTAGGTTAGGTTACGTTAAGTTAGGTTACGTTAGGTTAGGTTAGGTTAGGTTACGTTAGGTTAGGTTAGGTTAGGTAAGGATAATTTGGTTAGGTTAGGTAAGGTTAGGTTAGGTTAGGTTGGGTTGGGTGTTGTTGGGTTGGGTTGGGTTGGGTGTTGTTGGGTTGGGTTGGGTTGGGTTAGGTTGGGTTAGGTTAGGTTAGGTTACGTTAGGTTAGGTTAGGTTAGGTTACGTTAGGTTATGTTAGGTTAGGTTAGGTTACGTTAGGTTAGGTTAGGTCAGGTAAGGTTAGGTTACGTTAGAATAGGTTAGGTTAGGTTACGTTAGGTTAGGTTAAGTTAGGTTAGGTTAGGTTTGGTTAGGTTAGGTTAGGTTAGCTTAGGTTAGGTTAGGTTGGGTTGGGTTGGGTTAGGTTGGGTTAGGTTAGGTTAGGTTAGGTTAGGTTGGGTTAGGTTAGTTTAGGTTAGGTTAGGTTAGGTTAGGTTAAGTTGGGTTGGGTTAGGTTAGGTTAGGTTAGGTAAGGTTAGGTTAGGTTAGGTTAGGTTAAGGTATGAACCGTCGTAAAACCGCATTAAACAATGTCACTTAGTGAGATGCAGTGTTTTTCACCTTTACAAGTTGGGAACTGTGATATCTAGTGTGAAAGCGCTTGAAACCGTCGTAATGTTGTAGAAAGCAATGTAAAGTAGCGAGTAAAACGTTTTCTAACGATAGAAGTGCGAAGGTCATGTTAGGTTGAGTTATGTTAGTTTAAGCTAGGTAGCGTCGTGAAACTACCAAAAACAACGTCATCTAACGAGATAGTGTTGTTTTATTGCGAGTACGAAACTGCGATAGGTGAAATGTTGTGAAAGCACACAAAACGGCATGAACAAGCCAAATACTGCGTGTTGTACCGTTACAAGTGCGAAACTGCTATGTTGTGATATTCTCGTTAAAGCGCATGCAAGCATCGTGAAACCTTAAAGAACGATGTCATTTAGCGAGATACAGCGTTCTGTACTGCAATAAGTTGGTGAAAAACTGTGAGGTTATGCAAATATCCTAGTTGTGAACGAAACAGTGTAATAGAGCGTTTTTTAATACAAGTGCGAATGTTAGGTTAGGTTAAGATATGAACCGTCGTAAAACCGCATTAAACAATGTCACTTAGTGAGATGCAGTGTTTTTCACCATTACAAGTTGGGAACTGCGATATCTAATGTGAAAGCACTTGCAAACGTCGTTAGGTTAGGTTAGGTTAGGTTACGTTAGGTTAGGTTTGGTTAGGTTAGGTAAGGTTTGGTTAGGTTAGGTTAGGTTAGGTTGGTTTAGGTAAGGTTAGGTTAGGTTAAGATATGAACCGCGCTAAAACCGCATTAAACAATCTCACTTAGTGAGATGCTGTGTTTTTCACCATTACAAGTTGGGAACTGCGATATCTAATGTGAAAGCGCTTGAAACCGTCGTAATGTTGTAGAAAGCAATGTAAAGTAGCGAGTAAAACGTTTTCTAACGATAGAAGTGCGAAGGTTATGTTAGGTTGAGTTATGTTAGTTTAAGCTAGGTAGCGTCGTGAAACCACCAAAAACGACGTCATCTAACGAGATAGTGTTGTTTTATTGCGAGTACGAAACTGCGATAGGCAAAATGTTGTGAAAGCACACAAAACGGCATGAACAAGCCAAATACTGCGTGTTGTACCGTTACAAGTGCGAAACTGCTATGTTGTGACATTCTCGGTAAAGCGCATGCAAGTATCGTGAAACCTTAAAGAACGATGTCATTTAGCGAGATACAGCGTTCTGTACTGTAATAAGTTGGTGAGAAACTGTGAGGTCAAGCAAATATCGTAATTGTGAACGAAACAGTGTAATTGAGCGTCTTTAGATACAAGTGCGAATGTTAGGTTAGGTTGACATATTAACCGTCGTAAAACCGCATTAAACAATGTCACTTAGTGAGATGTAGTGTTTTTCAACATTACAAGTCGGGAACTACGATATCTAATGTGAAAGCGCATGAAACCGTCGTAATCTTGTAGAAAACATTGTAAAGTTGCGCGTAAAACGTTTTCTAACGATAGAAGTGCGAAGGTTAGGTTAGGTTAGGTTAGTTTAAGCTAGGTAGCGTCGTGAAACTACCAAAAACGACGTCATCTAACGAGATAGTGTTGTTTTATTGCGAGTATTAAACTGCGATAAGTAAAATGTGAATGCACACAAAACGGCATGAACAAGCCAAATACTGCGTGTTCTACCGTTACAAGTGCGAAACTGCTATATTGTGATATTCTCGTTGAAGCGCATGCAAGCATCGTGAAACCTTAAAGAACGATGTCATTTAGCGAGATACAGCGTTCTGTACTGATAAGTTGGTGAAAAATTGTGAGGTTATGCAAATATCGTAATTGTGAACGAAACAGTGTAATAGAGCGTTTTTCAATACAAGTACGAATGTTAGGTTAGGTTAAGATATGAACCGTCGTAAAACCGCGTTAAACAATGTCACTTAGTGAGATGCAGTGTTTTTCACCATTACAAGTTGGGAACTGCGATATCTAATGTGAAAGCGCTTGCAAACGTCGTTAGGTTAGGTTAGGTTAGGTTAGGTTAGGTTAGGTTACGTTAGGTTAGGTTTGGTTAGGTTAGGTTAGGTTAGGTTATGTTAGGTTAGGTTGGGTTAGGTTAGGTTAGGTTAGGTTAGGTTAAGGTATGAACCGTCGTAAAACCGCATTAAACAATGTCACTTAGTGAGATGCAGTGTTTTTCACCTTTACAAGTTGGGAACTGCGATATCTAATGTGAAAGCGCTTGCAAACGTCGTTAGGTTAGGTTAGGTTAGGTTAGGTTAGGTTAGGTTAGGTTACGTTAGGTTAGGTTTGGTTAGGTTAGGTTAGGTTAGGTTATGTTAGGTTAGGTTGGGTTAGGTTAGGTTAGGTTAGGTTAGGTTAAGGTATGAACCGTCGTAAAACCGCATTAAACAATGTCACTTAGTGAGATGCAGTGTTTTTCACCATTACAAGTTGGGAACTGCGATATCTAATGTGAAAGCACTTGCAAACGTCGTTAGGTTAGGTTAGGTTAGGTTAGGTTACGTTAGGTTAGGTTTGGTTAGGTTAGGTTGGGTTATGTTAGGTTAGGTTGGGTTAGGTTAGGTTAGGTTACGTTAGGTTAAGGTATGAACCGTCGTAAAACCGCAATAAACAATGTCACTTAGTGAGATGCAGTGTTTTTCACCTTTACAAGTTGGGAACTGCGATATCTAATGCGAAAGCGCTTGAAACCGTCGTAATGTTGTAGAAAGCAATGTAAAGTAGCGAGTAAAACGTTTTCTAACGATAGAAGTGCGAAGGTTATGTTAGGTTGAGTTATGTTAGTTTAAGCTAGGTAGTGTCGTGAAACCACCAAAAACGACGTCATCTAACGAGATAGTGTTGTTTTATTGCGAGTACGAAACTGCGATAGGTAAAATGTTGTGAAAGCACACAAAACGGCATGAACAAGCCAAATACTGCGTGTTGTACCGTTACAAGTGCGAAAGTGCTGTGTTCTGGCATTCTCGGTAAGGCGCATGCAAGTATCGTGAAATCTTAAAAAACGATGTCATTTAGCGAGATACAGCGTTCTGTACTGTAATAAGTTGGTGAGAAACTGTGAGGTCAAGCAAATATCGTAATTGTGAACGAAACAGTGTAATTGAGCGTCTTTAGATGCAAGTGCGAATGTTAGGTTAGGTTGACATATCAACCGTCGTAAAACCGCATTAAACAATGTCACTTAGTGAGATGTAGTGTTTTTCAACATTACAAGTCGGGAACTACGATATCTAATGTGAAAGCGCATGAAACCGTCGTAATCTTGTAGAAAACATTGTAAAGTGGCGAGTAAAACGTTTTCTAACAATAGAAGGCGAAGGTTAGGTTAGGTTAGGTTAGTTTAAGCTAGGTAGCGTCGTGAAACTACCATAAACGACGTCATCTAACGAGATAGTGTTGTTTTAGTGCGAGTATTAAACTGCGATAGGTAAAATGTTGTGAATGCACACAAAACGGCATGAACAAGCCAAATACTGCGTGTGCTACCGTTACAAGTGCGAAACTGCTATATTGTGATATTCTCGTTAAAGCGCATGCAAGCATCGTGAAACCTTAAAGAACAATGTCATTTAGCGAGATACAGCGTTCTGTACTGCAATAAGTCGGTGAAAAACTGTGAGGTTATGCAAAGATCCTAATTGTGAACGAAACAGTGTAATAGAGCGTTTTTTAATACAAGTGCGAATGTTAGGTTAGGTTAAGATATGAACCGTCGTAAAACCGCATTAATCAATGTCACTTAGTGAGATGCAGTGTTTTTCACCATTACAAGTCGGGAACTGCGATATCTAATGTGAAAGCGCTCGCAAACGTCGTTAGGTTAGGTTAGGTTAGGTTAGGTTACGTTAGGTTAGGTTTGGTTAGGTTAGGTTAGGTTAGGTTATGTTAGGTTAGGTTGGGTTAGGTTAGGTTAGGTTACGTTAGGTTAAGGTATGAACCGTCGTAAAACCGCAATAAACAATGTCACTTAGTGAGATGCAGTGTTTTTCACCTTTACAAGTTGGGAACTGCGATATCTAATGTGAAAGCGCTTGAAACCGTCGTAATGTTGTAGAAAGCAATGTAAAGTAGCGAGTAAAACGTTTTCTAACGATAGAAGTGCGAAGGTTATGTTAGGTTGAGTTATGTTAGTTTAAGCTAGGTAGCGTCGTGAAACCACCAAAAACGACGTCATCTAACGAGATAGTGTTGTTTTATTGCGAGTACGAAACTGCGATAGGCAAAATGTTGTGAAAGCACACAAAACGGCATGAACAAGCCAAATACTGCGTGTTCTACCGTTACAAGTGCGAAACTGCTATATTGTGATATTCTCGTTAAAGCGCATGCAAGCATCGTGAAACCTTAAAGAACAATGTCATTTAGCGAGATACAGCGTTCTGTACTGCAATAAGTTGGTGAAAAACTGTGAGGTTATGCAAATATCCTAATTGTGAACGAAACAGTGTAATAGAGCGTTTTTTAATACAAGTGCGAATGTTAGGTTAGGTTAAGATATGAACCGTCGTAAAACCGCATTAATCAATGTCACTTAGTGAGATGCAGTGTTTTTCACCATTACAAGTCGGGAACTGCGATATCCAATGTGAAAGCGCTCGCAAACGTCGTTAGGTTAGGTTAGGTTAGGTTAGGTTAGGTTACGTTAGGTTAAGTTAGGTTAGGTTTGGTTAGGTTAGGTTAGGTTAGGTTAGGTTAGGTTGGTTTAGGTAAGGTTAGGTTAGGTTAAGATATGAACCGCGCTAAAACCGCAATAAACAATGTCACTTAGTGAGATGCTGTGTTTTTCACCATTACAAGTCGGGAACTGCGATATCTAATGTGAAAGCGCATGAAACCGTCGTAATCTTGTAGAAAACATTGTAAATTAGCGAATAAAACGTTTTCTAACGATAGAAGTGCGAAGGTTATGTTAGGTTGAGTTATGTTAGTTTAAGCTAGGTAGCGTCGTGAAACCACCAAAAACGACGTCATCTAACGAGATAGTGTTGTTTTAATGCGAGTACGAAACTGCGACAGGTAAAATGTTGTGAAAGCACTCAAAACGGCATGAACAAGCCAAATACTGCGTGTTGTACCGTTACAAGTGCGAAACTGCTATGTTGTGACATTCTCGGTAAAGCGCATGCAAGTATCGTGAAACCTTAAAGAACGATGTCATTTAGCGAAATACAGCGTTCTGTACTGTAATAAGTTGGTGAGAAACTGTGAGGTCAAGCAAATATCGTAATTGTGAACGAAACAGTGTAATTGAGCGTCTTTAGATACAAGTGCGAATGTTAGGTTAGGTTGACATATCAACCGTCGTAAAACCGCATTAAACAATGTCACTTAGTGAGATGTAGTGTTTTTCAACATTACAAGTCGGGAACTACGATATCTAATGTGAAAGCGCATGAAACCGTCGTAATCTTGTAGAAAACATTGTAAAGTTGCGAGTAAAACGTTTTCTAACGATAGAAGTGCGAAGGTTAGGTTAGGTTAGGTTAGTTTAAGCTAGGTAGCGTCGTGAAACTACCAAAAACGACGTCATCTAACGAGATAGTGTTGTTTTATTGCGAGTATTAAACTGCGATAGGTAAAATGTGAATGCACACAAAACGGCATGAACAAGCCAAATACTGCGTGTTCTACCGTTACAAGTGCGAAACTGCTATATTGTGATATTCTCGTTGAAGCGCATGCAAGCATCGTGAAACAAAGAACGATGTCATTTAGCGAGATACAGCGTTCTGTACTGCAATAAGTTGGTGAAAAACTGTGAGGTTATGCAAATATCGTAATTGTGAACGAAACAGTGTAATAGAGCGTTTTTCAATACAAGTACGAATGTTAGGTTAGGTTAAGATATTGCTACCTGTAGGCTGCCACAAACCATAGTGCGAATGCGCGTGTGCGCCCGACGAGGAAGATGAGGCTCGCTGGCTGCTCGAGCTCGGAGCCAGACTGGCCAGTGCTGCAACCGCTCTTGCAAATATATTTTTCGAATATATTCGCAATACTTTGTCTCGTTACTCACGTAACATATTTGGTGGAGGTGGAACGATCCCCGTCCTCACCACGCAGCTCCGCAGTGGCCGCATCCTCCAGCTTTCCGCCATGGCTTCCAGTGACAACGCGTCCGCTTCATCATCTGCGGCTTCTCCGACAACCTTTGTCGCCGTCCAAACACCACGTGATCCCGGGACATTTTCTGCGCAACCTGGCCTCGACGTCGACAAATGGCTTCGCCTTTATGAACGGGTCAGTCAAACTCACCGTTGGGACCCTACCATGATGCTCGCTAATGTTCTCTTCTACTTGGACGGAACCCCGCGTGTCTGGTACGAGACAAATGAGTCCGAACTCACCAGCTGGGACACGTTCAAGGAGAAGCTACGTGACATCTTTGGGGACCCGACCGGTCGCCACGCAGCTGCACGACAGGAGCTGGCTACCCGTGTCCAGTCGCCAACTGAATCGTATGTGTCATACATCCAAGAAGTTCTCGCTCTTTGCCGAAAAGTGGACGAGGCGATGTCTGAGGCTGAAAAGGTTGGACACGTTTTGAAGGGGATCGCGGACGACGCCTTCAATTTGCTGGTGTACACTAACGTCTCGACCATCGACCGTGTAATTCAAGAATGCCGCCGTTTCGAAACAGCAAAAAGCCGTCGGGTGCGCCCTCCTTTTTCTCGGTTGCCAAACACGGCGGCTACGTCCACCTGCTCCGATTCTACCGTCACACCGCCCTTTGAGCAGAGTGTAACGCGTATCGTTCGACGGGAACTTGAAGCAGCAAGTCCAGCGCCGCTTCAGCCCACTTCTTTCGAACATACGATACCGACAACCCCCGCGATCTCCGTTATTCAGGCGGTCGTACGACAAGAATTCGCCAACCGCGGGTTCCCTGATGCTTGCCCCATCTCTTGCCCCTCCTCCAGACCAATTCCCACTAATGCACCTCGACGTGACCCATTTGTTGCTCCACGATCTCGCAACCCGGCGGAATGGCGAACTCCTGACGACAAACCGATCTGCTTCCGGTGCCACCGCGTTGGACATGTCTCCCGCTACTGCCGTGCCTCCTGGACGCCGCCACATAGGAGCCAGTTTTTCGCACCTTATAGCCCATATGAAGATCTTCGCCGGTATTCGTCCAGCCGTACCGCCCCTGCTTTCGACACGTCTAACAGCCGCCTTCCTGCTCGTTCTCCGTCCCCTCAACGCCGTCGTTCCCCGTCGCCCCAGCCACGCCACCATCACTCGCCGCCTAACTTTTCATCGTACCCGACGGAAAACTAGACAGTGCAGCCCCTGGAGGTAGTGCTGCATCATCCCTGTCTGAACCAAACCCTCCATTGACGCTTCATACGAACAAAAATCTTGTCGATGTACACGTGGACGGTATTTCTCTGTCGGCACTAGTCGATACTGGCGCTCATGTGTCCATCATCAGCGTTCATCTTTGTCGCCGCTTAAGAAAAGTACTCACGCCCCCTGCTACCGAAGCTGTACGCGTGGCCGATGGCGGCACTGTTCCTGTCATTGGCATGTGTACGGCTCGCATACGCATCGCCGACCGTTACATCCCTGTTCTATTCACGGTGCTCCAGAACTGTCCTCATGACCTCATCTTAGGGATGGACTTCCTGTCGACCCATTCTGCTCTCATCGACTGTTCCGCTGGTACTCTTTGCTTAGACCTTCCTCTTCAGCCGGATATTCACCCTGAACCTCAACACGGCCTTTCTGCCACAGACTTCCTCCGCTTACCGCCTAAAGCCCTCACATTCACCGAATTTGCCACGACCTCACCCGTATTGGATGGGAATTACATCGTCACGCCGATTCCTGATGTCCTACTGGCACGTGACGTCACCGTCCCTCACTGCATCGTAACTGTAGCCTCCAACCGGACCCGTCTACCCGTCATAAATTTCGGCTTCACAAAGCAAGTCCTCCCTGAAGGCATCCTAATTGCCACGTTGCGGTCCTTAGCCGATGATCACGTCACCACTTTCGCAGCCGACGCATGCCCCAATTTTCCTTGTCGCCCACTCGATGCCACATGCCTCGACATGTCAATACGTCCCATGATCGACCCTGACCTTCCCCCAGCGCAATCAGCCGCTCTCGCACGCCTTCTAGCTTCTTACCGTGACATCTTCGACCTTGACGACCGCCCACTCGGCCAAACTTCTCTTGTAAAGCACCGCATCAACACCGGTGATGCTGCTCCCATTCACCGTCGACCGTATCGCGTGTCCGCGTCGGAGCGCCAGATTATTCAAGCTGAAGTGAATAAGATGTTAACTAAAGGCATTATTGAGCCCTCATCAAGCCCATGGGCGTCACCCGTCGTCCTGGTTAAAAAGAAGGACAACACATGGCGTTTTTGCATCGATTACCGGCATCTAAATCGAATCACCAAAAAGGACGTGTATCCTTTACCACGTATTGATGACGCCCTCGATTGTCTCCACGGCGCACGCTACTTTTCATCCATCGACCTTCGTTCTGGTTATTGGCAGATTGCCGTAGACGAGAAAGACCAAGAAAAGACCGCCTTCATCACTCCAGATGGCCTATACCAATTCAAGGTTATGCCCTTCGGTCTATGCAATGCCCCCGCCACGTTCGAACGTATGATGGACTCTCTGCTACACGGGTTCAAATGGTCAACATGCCTGTGTTACCTAGACGACGTCCTCGTATTTGCACCTACGTTTGAGACCCACCTTGAGCGTCTGTCGGCCATTCTCGACGTCTTCCGCAAAGCTGGCCTCCAGTTGAACTCCTCGAAGTGTCACTTCGGCCGCCGACAGATTACCGTGCTGGGCCACCTTGTCGATGCTTCTGGTGTGAGACCGGACCCTGAGAAAATTCGTGCCGTCACGAGTTTCCCAGTACCCCAATCCGCCAAAGATGTCCGGAGCTTTGTGGGACTTTGCTCCTACTTTAGGCGGTTCGTGAAAGATTTTGCGGCAATCGCCCAACCACTTACCGATCTTTTGAAGAAAGGCGTTCCATTTTCGTGGGGGTCCACTCAAGCTGCCGCCTTCTCTCACCTCATAACACATTTGACGACGCCCCCTATCCTCGCCCACTTTGACCCATCTGCCCGAACTGAGGTCCGAACTGATGCCAGTGGTCACGGTATCGGAGCCGTTCTCGCCCAATGCCAACAGGGACACGACCGCGTTATCGCGTATGCTAGCCGCCTCCTTACACCTGCAGAGCGTAACTATTCGATCACGGAGCGAGAATGCCTTGCTCTTGTCTGGGCGGTCTCAAAATTCCGTCCATATTTATATGGCACTCACTTTTCCGTCGTCACCGACCACCACGCGCTCTGCTGGCTTTCATCCTTAAGAGATCCTACAGGTCGACTTGGTCGCTGGGCTCTGCGACTGCAAGAATACACCTTTTCTGTGATATACAAGTCTGGACGCCTGCACCAGGACGCCGATTGCCTTTCTCGCTATCCAGTTGACCCATCGGCCACCATACCTGACAACGACGCCTGCGTGTGCTCCGTTTCTCAACTGAACCACATAGCCGACGAGCAACGCCGTGATGCAGCCCTACGAGCTATCATTGAGCGCCTCGACTCCTCCCCATCGAACCGATCCTATCGCTCGTTCGTACTCCAGAATGGCACATTATACCGGCATAACTTCCATCCAGACGGCCCATCTCTGCTGCTTGCCATACCCAAACACCTCCGCTTGGCTGTACTCCACGAACTTCATGACGTTCCTACTGCCGGTCACCTGGGTGTGTCCCGCACATACGACCGGATTCGCCGTCGCTTCTATTGGCCAGGTCTGGCACGGTCCGTCAGAAGATACGTCGCGGCGTGTGAGGAATGTCAGCGCCGCAAAACACCATCGACGCTTCCGGCTGGGCGCCTTCAACCACTCGATATTTCTACAGAACCTTTCTTTCGCGTCGGCTTGGACTTACTCGGCCCTTTTCCTCTGTCTTCTGCTGGCAACAGGTGGATAGCTGTGGCCACAGACTACGCCACACGCTACGCAATCACACGCGCCCTTCCAACAAGTTGCGCCACTGACGTCGCCGATTTTCTTCTACACGACGTGATCTTGCAACATGGTGCTCCACGCCAGCTGCTCACGGACCGAGGCCGCACATTTCTATCGAAAGTCATAGCGGACATCCTACGCTCTTGTGCAACACGCCACAAGCTCACTACGTCGTACCATCCGCAAACAAATGGCCTCACAGAACGCCTGAACCGAACCCTAACTGACATGCTTGCAAAGTACGTTTCCTCAGATCACTCTGACTGGGACATCGCTTTACCATACGTGACATTTGCCTACAATTCTTCGCGCCACGACACGGCTGGTTACTCCCCTTTTTTCTTGCTGTTCGGCCGCGAACCCACATTACCCCTCGATACGACGATTCCGTTACCAGCAGCTCCAACTTCACAATATGCTCTGGACGCCATCAGCCGGGCCGCCCACGCACGCGAAACCGCTCGTGCTCGCCTTCTGACCTCCCAAGCAAACCAACGGCGTCGGTACGACCAACGACACCGCGATGTGCACTTTTCGCCCGGTTCGTTGGTTCTGCTGTGGTCTCCGACCAGGCACGTTGGCCTGTCTGACAAGCTGCTCTCTCGGTACACAGGGCCCTACAGAGTGCTTCGTGAGGTGACTCCCGTCACTTATGAAATCACTCCTGCTGCCTCGCCGTCTTCATCCACCCCTAGGGCCACCGACATCGTACACGTCGCACGCCTGAAGCAGTACCACTCGCCCAATGATCTTGACATCTAGATGCGCCGAGACGGCGCCTTTGCCGACGGGGGTTATGCTACCTGTAGGCTGCCACAAACCATAGTGCGAATGCGCGTGTGCGCCCGACGAGGAAGATGAGGCTCGCTGGCTGCTCGAGCTCGGAGCCAGACTGGCCAGTGCTGCAACCGCTCTTGCAAATATATTTTTCGAATATATTCGCAATACTTTGTCTCGTTACTCACGTAACAATATGAACCGTCGTAAAACCGCATTAAAGAATGTCACTTAGTGAGATGCAGTGTTTTTCACCATTACAAGTTGGGAACTGCGATATCTAATGTGAAAGCACTTGCAAACGTCGTTAGGTTAGGTTAGCTTAGGTTAGGTTACGTTAGGTTAGGTTTGGTTAGGTTATGTTAGGTTAGGTTATGTTAGGTTAGGTTGGGTTAGGTTAGGTTAGGTTACGTTAGGTTAAGGTATGAACCGTCGTAAAACCGCAATAAACAATGTCACTTAGTGAGATGCAGTGTTTTTCACCTTTACAAGTTGGGAACTGCGATATCTAATGCGAAAGCGCTTGAAACCGTCGTAATGTTGTAGAAAGCAATGTAAAGTAGCGAGTAAAACGTTTTCTAACGATAGAAGTGCGAAGGTTATGTTAGGTTGAGTTATGTTAGTTTAAGCTAGGTAGCGTCGTGAAACCACCAAAAACGACGTCATCTAACGAGATAGTGTTGTTTTATTGCGAGTACGAAACTGCGATAGGTAAAATGTTGTGAAAGCACACAAAACGGCATGAACAAGCCAAATACTGCGTGTTGTACCGTTACAAGTGCGAAAGTGCTGTGTTGTGGCATTCTCGGTAAAGCGCATGCAAGTATCGTGAAACCTTAAAGAACGATGTCCTTTAGCGAGATACAGCGTTCTGTACTGTAATAAGTTGGTGAGAAACTGTGAGGTCAAGCAAATATCGTAATTGTGAACGAAACAGTGTAATTGAGCGTCTTTAGATGCAAGTGCGAATGTTAGGTTAGGTTGACATATCAACCGTCGTAAAACCGCATTAAACAATGTCACTTAGTGAGATGTAGTGTTTTTCAACATTACAAGTCGGGAACTACGATATTTAATGTGAAAGCGCATGAAACCGTCGTTAGGTTAGGTTAGGTTAGGTTTGGTTAGGTTAGGTTAGGTTAGGTTAGGTTAGATTAGGTTAGGTTGGGTTGAGTTGGGTTAGGTTAGGTTAGGTTAGGTTAGGTTGGGTTAGGTTAGGTTAGGTTAGGTTAGGTTACGTTAGGTTAGGTTACGTTAGGTTAGGTTAGGTTAGGTTACGTTAGGTTAGGTTAGGTTAGGTAAGGATAATTTGGTTAGGTTAGGTAAGGTTAGGTTAGGTTAGGTTGGGTTGGGTGTTGTTGGGTTGGGTTGGGTTGGGTTAGGTTGGGTTAGGTTAGGTTAGGTTACGTTAGGTTAGGTTAGGTTAGGTTACGTTAGGTTATGTTAGGTTAGGTTAGGTTACGTTAGGTTAGGTTAGGTCAGGTAAGGTTAGGTTACGTTAGAATAGGTTAGGTTAGGTTACGTTAGGTTAAGTTAGGTTAGGTTAGGTTTGGTTAGGTTAGGTTAGGTTAGCTTAGGTTAGGTTAGGTTGGGTTGGGTTGGGTTAGGTTGGGTTAGGTTAGGTTAGGTTAGGTTGGGTTAGGTTAGGTTACGTTAGGTTAGGTTTGGTTAGGTTAGGTTAGGTTAGGTTATGTTAGGTTAGGTTGGGTTAGGTTAGGTTAGGTTAGGTTAGGTTAAGGTATGAACCGTCGTAAAACCGCATTAAACAATGTCACTTAGTGAGATGCAGTGTTTTTCACCTTTACAAGTTGGGAACTGCGATATCTAATGTGAAAGCGCTTGCAAACGTCGTTAGGTTAGGTTAGGTTAGGTTAGGTTAGGTTAGGTTACGTTAGGTTAGGTTTGGTTAGGTTAGGTTAGGTTAGGTTATGTTAGGTTAGGTTGGGTTAGGTTAGGTTAGGTTAGGTTAGGTTAAGGTATGAACCGTCGTAAAACCGCATTAAACAATGTCACTTAGTGAGATGCAGTGTTTTTCGCCTTTACAAGTTGGGAACTGCGATATCTAATGTGAAAGCGCTTGAAACCGTCGTAAAGTTGTAGAAAGCAATGTAAAGTAGCGAGTAAAACGTTTTCTAACGATAGAAGTGCGAAGGTTATGTTAGGTTAGGTTAGTTTAAGCTAGGTAGCGTCGTGAAACCACCAAAAACGACGTCATCTAACGAGATAGTGTTGTTTTATTGCGAGTACGAAACTGCGATAGGCAAAATGTTGTGAAAGCACACAAAACGGCATGAACAAGCCAAATACTGCGTGTTCTACCGTTACAAGTGCGAAACTGCTATATTGTGATATTCTCGTTAAAGCGCATGCAAGCATCGTGAAACCTTAAAGAACGATGTCATTTAGCGAGATACAGCGTTCTGTACTGCAATAAGTTGGTGAAAAACTGTGAGGTTATGCAAATATCGTAATTGTGAACGAAACAGTGTAATAGAGCGTTTTTCAATACAAGTACGAATGTTAGGTTAGGTTAAGATATGAACCGTCGTAAAACCGCATTAAACAATGTCACTTAGTGAGATGCAGTGTTTTTCACCATTACAAGTTGGGAACTGCGATATCTAATGTGAAAGCACTTGCAAACGTCGTTAGGTTAGGTTAGGTTAGGTTAGGTTACGTTAGGTTAGGTTTGGTTAGGTTAGGTTGGGTTATGTTAGGTTAGGTTGGGTTAGGTTAGGTTAGGTTACGTTAGGTTAAGGTATGAACCGTCGTAAAACCGCAATAAACAATGTCACTTAGTGAGATGCAGTGTTTTTCACCTTTACAAGTTGGGAACTGCGATATCTAATGCGAAAGCGCTTGAAACCGTCGTAATGTTGTAGAAAGCAATGTAAAGTAGCGAGTAAAACGTTTTCTAACGATAGAAGTGCGAAGGTTATGTTAGGTTGAGTTATGTTAGTTTAAGCTAGGTAGTGTCGTGAAACCACCAAAAACGACGTCATCTAACGAGATAGTGTTGTTTTATTGCGAGTACGAAACTGCGATAGGTAAAATGTTGTGAAAGCACACAAAACGGCATGAACAAGCCAAATACTGCGTGTTGTACCGTTACAAGTGCGAAAGTGCTGTGTTCTGGCATTCTCGGTAAAGCGCATGCAAGTATCGTGAAATCTTAAAAAACGATGTCATTTAGCGAGATACAGCGTTCTGTACTGTAATAAGTTGGTGAGAAACTGTGAGGTCAAGCAAATATCGTAATTGTGAACGAAACAGTGTAATTGAGCGTCTTTAGATACAAGTGCGAATGTTAGGTTGACATATCAACCGTCGTAAAACCGCATTAAACAATGTCACTTAGTGAGATGTAGTGTTTTTCAACATTACAAGTCGGGAACTACGATATCTAATGTGAAAGCGCATGAAACCGTCGTAATCTTGTAGAAAACATTGTAAAGTGGCGAGTAAAACGTTTTCTAACAATAGAAGGCGAAGGTTAGGTTAGGTTAGGTTAGTTTAAGCTAGGTAGCGTCGTGAAACTACCAAAAACGACGTCATCTAACGATATAGTGTTGTTTTAGTGCGAGTATTAAACTGCGATAGGTAAAATGTTGTGAATGCACACAAAACGGCATGAACAAGCCAAATACTGCGTGTGCTACCGTTACAAGTGCGAAACTGCTATATTGTGATATTCTCGTTAAAGCGCATGCAAGCATCGTGAAACCTTAAAGAACAATGTCAGTTAGCGAGATACAGCGTTCTGTACTGCAATAAGTCGGTGAAAAACTGTGAGGTTATGCAAATATCCTAATTGTGAACGAAACAGTGTAATAGAGCGTTTTTTAATACAAGTGCGAATGTTAGGTTAGGTTAAGATATGAACCGTCGTAAAACCGCATTAATCAATGTCACTTAGTGAGATGCAGTGTTTTTCACCATTACAAGTCGGGAACTGCGATATCTAATGTGAAAGCGCTCGCAAACGTCGTTAGGTTAGGTTAGGTTAGGTTAGGTTACGTTAGGTTAGGTTTGGTTAGGTTAGGTTAGGTTAGGTTATGTTAGGTTAGGTTGGGTTAGGTTAGGTTAGGTTACGTTAGGTTAAGGTATGAACCGTCGTAAAACCGCAATAAACAATGTCACTTAGTGAGATGCAGTGTTTTTCACCTTTACAAGTTGGGAACTGCGATATCTAATGTGAAAGCGCTTGAAACCGTCGTAATGTTGTAGAAAGCAATGTAAAGTAGCGAGTAAAACGTTTTCTAACGATAGAAGTGCGAAGGTTATGTTAGGTTGAGTTATGTTAGTTTAAGCTAGGTAGCGTCGTGAAACCACAGAAAACGTCATCTAACGAGATAGTGTTGTTTTATTGCGAGTACGAAACTGCGATAGGCAAAATGTTGTGAAAGCACACAAAACGGCATGAACAAGCCAAATACTGCGTGTTCTACCGTTACAAGTGCGAAACTGCTATATTGTGATATTCTCGTTAAAGCGCATGCAAGCATCGTGAAACCTTAAAGAACAATGTCATTTAGCGAGATACAGCGTTCTGTACTGCAATAAGTTGGTGAAAAACTGTGAGGTTATGCAAATATCCTAATTGTGAACGAAACAGTGTAATAGAGCGTTTTTTAATACAAGTGCGAATGTTAGGTTAGGTTAAGATATGAACCGTCGTAAAACCGCATTAATCAATGTCACTTAGTGAGATGCAGTGTTTTTCACCATTACAAGTCGGGAACTGCGATATCCAATGTGAAAGGGCTCGCAAACGTCGTTAGGTTAGGTTAGGTTAGGTTAGGTTACGTTAGGTTAAGTTAGGTAAGGTTTGGTTAGGTTAGGTTAGGTTAGGTTGGTTTAGGTAAGGTTAGGTTAGGTTAAGATATGAACCGCGCTAAAACCGCAATAAACAATGTCACTTAGTGAGATGCTGTGTTTTTCACCATTACAAGTCGGGAACTGCGATATCTAATGTGAAAGCGCATGAAACCGTCGTAATCTTGTAGAAAACATTGTAAATTAGCGAATAAAACGTTTTCTAACGATAGAAGTGCGAAGGTTATGTTAGGTTGAGTTATGTTAGTTTAAGCTAGGTAGCGTCGTGAAACCACCAAAAACGACGTCATCTAACGAGATAGTGTTGTTTTAATGCGAGTACGAAACTGCGACAGGTAAAATGTTGTGAAAGCACTCAAAACGGCATGAACAAGCCAAATACTGCGTGTTGTACCGTTACAAGTGCGAAACTGCTATGTTGTGACATTCTCGGTAAAGCGCATGCAAGTATCGTGAAACCTTAAAGAACGATGTCATTTAGCGAAATACGGCGTTCTGTACTGTAATAAGTTGGTGAGAAACTGTGAGGTCAAGCAAATATCGTAATTGTGAACGAAACAGTGTAATTGAGCGTCTTTAGATACAAGTGCGAATGTTAGGTTAGGTTGACATATCAACCGTCGTAAAACCGCATTAAACAATGTCACTTAGTGAGATGTAGTGTTTTTCAACATTACAAGTCGGGAACTACGATATCTAATGTGAAAGCGCATGAAACCGTCGTAATCTTGTAGAAAACATTGTAAAGTTGCGAGTAAAACGTTTTCTAACGATAGAAGTGCGAAGGTTAGGTTAGGTTAGGTTAGTTTAAGCTAGGTAGCGTCGTGAAACTACCAAAAACGACGTCATCTAACGAGATAGTGTTGTTTTATTGCGAGTATTAAACTGCGATAGGTAAAATGTGAATGCACACAAAACGGCATGAACAAGCCAAATACTGCGTGTTCTACCGTTACAAGTGCGAAACTGCTATATTGTGATATTCTCGTTGAAGCGCATGCAAGCATCGTGAAACAAAGAACGATGTCATTTAGCGAGATACAGCGTTCTGTACTGCAATAAGTTGGTGAAAAACTGTGAGGTTATGCAAATATCGTAATTGTGAACGCAACAGTGTAATAGAGCGTTTTTCAATACAAGTACGAATGTTAGGTTAGGTTAAGATATGAACCGTCGTAAAACCGCATTAAAGAATGTCACTTAGTGAGATGCAGTGTTTTTCACCATTACAAGTTGGGAACTGCGATATCTAATGTGAAAGCACTTGCAAACGTCGTTAGGTTAGGTTAGCTTAGGTTAGGTTACGTTAGGTTAGGTTTGGTTAGGTTAGGTTAGGTTAGGTTATGTTAGGTTAGGTTGGGTTAGGTTAGGTTAGGTTACGTTAGGTTAAGGTATGAACCGTCGTAAAACCGCAATAAACAATGTCACTTAGTGAGATGCAGTGTTTTTCACCTTTACAAGTTGGGAACTGCGATATCTAATGCGAAAGCGCTTGAAACCGTCGTAATGTTGTAGAAAGCAATGTAAAGTAGCGAGTAAAACGTTTTCTAACGATAGAAGTGCGAAGGTTATGTTAGGTTGAGTTATGTTAGTTTAAGCTAGGTAGCGTCGTGAAACCACCAAAAACGACGTCATCTAACGAGATAGTGTTGTTTTATTGCGAGTACGAAACTGCGATAGGTAAAATGTTGTGAAAGCACACAAAACGGCATGAACAAGCCAAATACTGCGTGTTGTACCGTTACAAGTGCGAAAGTGCTGTGTTGTGGCATTCTCGGTAAAGCGCATGCAAGTATCGTGAAACCTTAAAGAACGATGTCCTTTAGCGAGATACAGCGTTCTGTACTGTAATAAGTTGGTGAGAAACTGTGAGGTCAAGCAAATATCGTAATTGTGAACGAAACAGTGTAATTGAGCGTCTTTAGATACAAGTGCGAATGTTAGGTTAGGTTGACATATCAACCGTCGTAAAACCGCATTAAACAATGTCACTTAGTGAGATGTTGTGTTTTTCACCATTACAAGTTGGGAACTGCGATATCTAATGTGAAAGCACTTGCAAACGTCGTTAGGTTAGGTTAGGTTAGGTTAGGTTAGGTTAGGTTACGTTAGGTTAGGTTTGGTTAGGTTAGGTTAGGTTAGGTTATGTTAGGTTAGGTTGGGTTAGGTTAGGTTAGGTTACGTTAGGTTAAGGTATGAACCGTCGTAAAACCGCAATAAACAATGTCACTTAGTGAGATGCAGTGTTTTTCACCTTTACAAGTTGGGAACTGCGATATCTAATGCGAAAGCGCTTGAAACCGTCGTAATGTTGTAGAAAGCAATGTAAAGTAGCGAGTAAAACGTTTTCTAACGATAGAAGTGCGAAGGTTATGTTAGGTTGAGTTATGTTAGTTTAAGCTAGGTAGCGTCGTGAAACCACCAAAAACGACGTCATCTAACGAGATAGTGTTGTTTTATTGCGAGTACGAAACTGCGATAGGTAAAATGTTGTGAAAGCACACAAAACGGCATGAACAAGCCAAATACTGCGTGTTGTACCGTTACAAGTGCGAAAGTGCTGTGTTGTGGCATTCTCGGTAAAGCGCATGCAAGTATCGTGAAACCTTAAAGAACGATGTCCTTTAGCGAGATACAGCGTTCTGTACTGTAATAAGTTGGTGAGAAACTGTGAGGTCAAGCAAATATCGTAATTGTGAACGAAACAGTGTAATTGAGCGTCTTTAGATGCAAGTGCGAATGTTAGGTTAGGTTGACATATCAACCGTCGTAAAACCGCATTAAACAATGTCACTTAGTGAGATGTAGTGTTTTTCAACATTACAAGTCGGGAACTACGATATTTAATGTGAAAGCGCATGAAACCGTCGTTAGGTTAGGTTAGGTTAGGTTTGGTTAGGTTAGGTTAGGTTAGGTTAGATTAGGTTAGGTTGGGTTGAGTTGGGTTAGGTTAGGTTAGGTTAGGTTGGGTTAGGTTAGGTTAGGTTAGGTTAGGTTACGTTAGGTTAGGTTACGTTAGGTTAGGTTAGGTTAGGTTACGTTAGGTTAGGTTAGGTTAGGTAAGGATAATTTGGTTAGGTTAGGTAAGGTTAGGTTAGGTTAGGTTGGGTTGGGTGTTGTTGGGTTGGGTTGGGTTGGGTTAGGTTGGGTTAGTTTAGGTTAGGTTACGTTAGGTTAGGTTAGGTTAGGTTACGTTAGGTTATGTTAGGTTAGGTTAGGTTACGTTAGGTTAGGTTAGGTCAGGTAAGGTTAGGTTACGTTAGAATAGGTTAGGTTAGGTTACGTTAGGTTAAGTTAGGTTAGGTTAGGTTTGGTTAGGTTAGGTTAGGTTAGCTTAGGTTAGGTTAGGTTGGGTTGGGTTGGGTTAGGTTGGGTTAGGTTAGGTTAGGTTAGGTTCGGTTAGGTTAGTTTAGGTTAGGTTAGGTTAGGTTAAGTTGGGTTGGGTAGGTTAGGTTAGGTTAGGTAAGGTTAGGTTAGGTTAGGTTAGGTTAGGTTAAGGTATGAACCGTCGTAAAACCGCATTAAACAATGTCACTTAGTGAGATGCAGTGTTTTTCACCTTTACAAGTTGGGAACTGTGATATCTAATGTGAAAGCGCTTGAAACCGTCGTAATGTTGTAGAAAGCAATGTAAAGTAGCGAGTAAAACGTTTTCTAACGATAGAAGTGCGAAGGTCATGTTAGGTTGAGTTATGTTAGTTTAAGCTAGGTAGCGTCGTGAAACTACCAAAAACAACGTCATCTAACGAGATAGTGTTGTTTTATTGCGAGTACGAAACTGCGATAGGTGAAATGTTGTGAAAGCACACAAAACGGCATGAACAAGCCAAATACTGCGTGTTGTACCGTTACAAGTGCGAAACTGCTATGTTGTGATATTCTCGTTAAAGCGCATGCAAGCATCGTGAAACCTTAAAGAACGATGTCATTTAGCGAGATACAGCGTTCTGTACTGCAATAAGTTGGTGAAAAACTGTGAGGTTATGCAAATATCCTAATTGTGAACGAAACAGTGTAATAGAGCGTTTTTTAATACAAGTGCGAATGTTAGGTTAGGTTAAGATATGAACCGTCGTAAAACCGCATTAAACAATGTCACTTAGTGAGATGCAGTGTTTTTCACCATTACAAGTTGGGAACTGCGATATCTAATGTGAAAGCACTTGCAAACGTCGTTAGGTTAGGTTAGGTTAGGTTACGTTAGGTTAGGTTTGGTTAGGTTAGGTTAGGTAAGGTTATGTTAGGTTAGGTTGGGTTAGGTTAGGTTAGGTTACGTTAGGTTAAGGTATGAACCGTCGTAAAACCGCAATAAACAATGTCACTTAGTGAGATGCAGTGTTTTTCAACTTTACAAGTTGGGAACTGCGATATCTAATGTGAAAGCGCTTGAAACCGTCGTAATGTTGTAGAAAGCAATGTAAAGTAGCGAGTAAAACGTTTTCTAACGATAGAAGTGCGAAGGTTATGTTAGGTTGAGTTATGTTAGTTTAAGCTAGGTAGCGTCGTGAAACCACCAAAAACGACGTCGTCTAACGAGATAGTGTTGTTTTATTGCGAGTACGAAACTGCGATAGGTAAAATGTTGTGAAAGCGCACAAAACGGCATGAACAAGCCAAATACTGCGTGTTGTACCGTTACAAGTGCGAAAGTGCTATGTTGTGACATTCTCAGTAAAGCGCATGCAAGTATCGTGAAACCTTAAAGAACGATGTCATTTAGCGAGATACAGCGTTCTGTACTGCAATAAGTTGGTGAAAAACTGTGAGGTTATGCAAATATCGTAATTGTGAACAAAACAGTGTAATAGAGCGTTTTTAGATACAAGTGCGAATGTTAGGTTAGGTTAAGATATTGCCGCATGAATTCGCGTGGTTTTCGTGTGGAAGAGGACGAAGAGGTTGGGATTGAGCCGCTTTTTAATGCCGCATGAATTCGCGTGGTTTTCGTGTGGAAGAGGACGAAGAGGTTGGGTTGGAGCAGTTTTTCTTTTTGTCCTAGCTTGACGAGCAGTTCTGCGGAAGGTTATGCGAACGTGACGTATGGGAGGATATCGTCCCAGGTTTTGTGCTGCACGTCCACGTACATTGACAGCATGTCCGCTATGGTCTTGTTGAGCCTTTCCGTCAGTCCATTACTTTGTGGGTGGTAAGCCGTTGTTTTTCGGTGACTCGTGCAGCTCAGTCTGAAAATGTCCTCTAGCATTTGTGCCGTAAATGATGTTCCTCTATCCGTAATCACACATGACGGCGCGCCGTGCCGGAGGACGATGTGCTGCACGAAGAACTTCGCCACTTCAGACGCCGTGCCGCGGGGTAATGCCTTTGTCTCAGCATACCGGGTCAAGTAATCGGTTGCCACTATAATCCATTTGTTACCAGTGGCCGACAAAGGGAAGGGTCCTAGAAGGTCCATTCCCACGAGGTCGAAAGGTGTCCGTGGTGGTGTAATAGGGTGGAGAAGGCCCGCAGGTTTCACGGGTGGCGTCTTGCGACGCTGGCACTCGCGGCAGCCTTGCACGTAGCGGTGTACACTGGTCGAAAGTCGTGGCCAATAGTACTGCTGGCGCACTCTGGCGAGAGTCCGCGAGTAGCCCAAGTGTCCCGACGTGGGCTCGTCATGGCACGCGAGGAGGATGTCATCCCGCATGTCGGCTGGTACAACGAGGAGGAAGGCTTTGTTGCTACCTCGAGCATTTTTCTTGTAAAGAATGCCCCTCCTTAGACAAAAGGATGACAATTCGCGAGCGATGCGCCGAGGAGTGTGAGAATTTCGGCCTTCTAAGGAATCAATAATAGGGCGCAATTCCTGATCGGCTCTCTGTCTAGACATAAAGTCAGAATCACTGAGGGCTCCGAGAAAACCATCAGCATATTCCGAGTCCATATCAGGATGTCCCACGGGTGCTCGAGAAAGTGCGTCGGCATCTTCGTGCTTGCGCCCAGACCTATACACAATCATGATGTCAAACTCTTGCAAGCGCAAACTCCACCGAGCGAGACGACCAGACGGGTCACGGAGATTGGCCAGCCAACACAGCGAATGGTGATCGGTCACCACCTTGAAGGGACGGCCGTAGAGGTAAGGTCGAAACTTTGCCGTTGCCCACACGACTGCGAGGCATTCCTTCTCTGAAGTGGAGTAGTTGGCCTCGGCTCGAGAGAGAGTACGACTGGCGTAAGCTATGACATGTTCTACGCCGTTGTGCCGTTGTACAAGGACAGCGCCAAGTCCGACGTTGCTTGCATCCGTGTGAACTTCGGTATCAGCGTCCTCATCAAAATGCGCAAGAACAGGTGCCTCTTGCATTCGCTGCCGTAACTCTGTGAAAGCTGCTTCTTGCTCTGTAGTCCAGGCAAACGGTACATCATCTCGGGTGAGTCGCGTGAGCGGTTCGGCTATCGTCGAGAAGTTGGTAATGAATCGGCGATAATAAGCACACAAGCCGAGAAAACGCCGTACCGCTTTTTTGTCTGACGGCACAGGAAAGGTGGCGACTGCTGCAGTTTTTTCTGGGTCAGGCCGCACTCCATCCGCACTCACAACATGTCCCAGAAATTTCAGCTCATCGTAGCCGAAATGGCACTTCTGGGGTTTTAGCGTGAGTTCGGCCGAACGAATAGCTTCCAGAACCATTCTTAGACGCTTCAGATGTTCTTCGAAACTCTCGGCAAAGATGACCACATCATCAAGGTATACAAGGCAGCTTTGCCACTTCAAGCCAGCGAGGACGGTATCCATCATTCGCTGGAATGTTGCGGGAGCCGAACAGAGGCCGAAAGGAAGAACTCTGAATTCATAAAGCCCATCGGGAGTTACAAACGCTGTCTTCTCTCTGTCTCGCTCATCGACCTCTATCTGCCAATAGCCGCTCTTCAAATCTATCGATGAAAAATACTTCGCGTGTCGTAGCCTGTCGAGAGAATCATCAACCCGTGGAAGCGGGTAGACGTCTTTTTTGGTGACGCTATTGAGTTTCCTGTAGTCAACACAGAATCGCAGCGTTCCGTCTTTCTTCTTTACTAGAACGACTGGCGAGGACCACGGGCTGCTCGACGGTTGTATCACCCCGTCGTCAAGCATCTCCTTTACCTGCGTCTGTATAGTCTCGCGTTCTTTAGCCGAAACACGGTAAGGTTGCTGGCGGATTGGGCGAACATCATCGTCGGTAATAATTCGGTGCTTTATGAGGGGTGTTTGACCGACTCTAGATGAAGAGGCGAAGCAAGATTTAAATTCCTTCAGCAGGGTATGCAGTGCGGCCTTCTTCTCGTCCGAAAGCTTCGAACTGACGTCGATGTGGTCCAGAAACTTATCTCCATCAACCATTTCCTCGGATGCGAAGCACTCGGTGACATCCGCTACACGGTCTCCGAAGGCCACGGTGGTGCCGCGGAAAAGATGTCGGTGCTCGAAGTTAAAATTTGTGACGAGTATCTGCGACCGTCCGTCACGCACACGCAGAATGCTTCGCACTGCACACACACCTTGAAGCAGTAAAAGGGATACGTTGCTCTCGGCGACCACGTCACCGTCTTGGAGGTCTTCACAGGTGACTTCTACGAAAGCAGTCGCTCGGGGAGGCAACGTCACGCTTTCGTCGGCAACACGCAGCGCAGGTCTACGACAGCTATCAGCGCCTCGATCGGTTGCAAGTTGCGTCGAGAAAGTCACCATTCGCTCGCGGAGATTTATGATCGCGCCATTCTCTCGAAGGAAGTCCATTCCAAGGATGAGCTGACGAGAACAGTCGCGTAGTACGAGGCAGGTTACCACAAACGTTGACTCGCGTATTTCCACTCTTGCGGTACAGCGACCCAATGGAGTAATAACGTGGCCTCCAGCAGTGCGAATACGCGTCCCATTCCAAGGTGTCATCACTTTCTTAAGACTGGTTGCCAATTTTCCGCTCATAATAGAATAATCTGCACCTGTGTCCACCAATGCGCTGACCTGAAGACCGTCTATCAGCACGGGAATGTCGAGTGAGACTCGGCCACTGGGTTCAGACGCACAATCCGGCATTTCTCTCGCACTGCACTCAGACGTCAATTCAATGTCTGCAGCGTTTTGTGGAAGCGTCGATAGGAGGTCTTCCGCACTTTTAGTCCCAGCGACCTCGCCCCCGAAGGTCGCTGCCTTCAGTTTTCCCGACGAGGGCTTGGGGAACGTCCCCGTGCCATCGTACTGAGACGTGGTCCAATAGCTGCGGGTCGTCGTGGAGATGGAGACCGCGATTGACGCCGTGGGAAAGGCAGACGTTGCTGCGCGAGGTAGTCCTCAATTTCTCTTGGCCTCTGACCAACTAGGGGACGAGGCGAATGAATAGAGAAACCGCGCAGTCCAAGTTGTCGGTATGGACATTCCCGGTAGATGTGACCGGCTTCACCGCAATGGAAGCAGAGGGGTCTTCTATCCGACGTACGCCAAATATCGGACTTCCGCGGAGGGGCACGGCGACCGTCGATGTCCAAACCAGCATGCGCAGATTGAATTGAAACTGGCGGCATCGTCTGGATTGGGACTGCAGGGCTTGAGACCGGCATGGAAGTGCGCAGAGCTTCGGCATATGTGCGGTTCCCAACATCAGTGGACGCAGGAGGTGGTTCTAGATTTGTAACCGTTGGTTGAGGGCGACGGCTGTGAAGCACCTGCTGGACCTCGTCCCGAATAATATTGGTGATGCTGCTTACCTCCGGCTGTCTCGCCCCGTGTAGTTTCGCGATTTCCTCGCGGACGACGGAGCGGACGATTTCGCGAATCCACTCAATGCTGTTGCTCCCGAAGCTGGCGGAAAATTCAGTAGGTGATGCAGAATTCACTTGCCGGTTGAGTAGGGCTGACCGCTGATGAAGTACCCTCTCCATCGTAGTGGCTTCGGTCAGGAATTCTGCTACACTCTTCGGAGGACTCCGCACTAGACCAGCAAAAAGCTGCTCCTTCACGCCTCGCATCAGATAGCGTAGCTTTTTTTCTTCTGGCATTGCCGGATCCGCTCGCCTGAAAAGCTGCGTCATGTCCTCCACGTACATGGTGACGGTCTCATTAGGCATCTGGATGCGTGAATGCAATGCACGTTCAGCACGATCGCGGCGGTCGGGGCTCCGGTAGGTCTCCAAGAGGCGATGCTGGAACTCGCGCCAGGATGTCAAGACATCACTTCTGTTCATGAACCACGTTCGGGCGCCGTCTTTCAAACACGCGTAGACGTTGCGGAGTTTGGCGGCTTCGTCCCAGTAGTTGATCGCTGCGACGTGTTCGAACTCGCTCAGCCAGTCGTCCACATCCTCAAACAGCTCTCCGTGAAAGGGACTAGGCATCAGCGGGTTCTGGACAGTGCAATAAATTGGTGCCGACGACGTAGGAGTTTCCATGACGCCTTGAGGCGAAGTCATAGTCGCTCTATGGATAAGCTGTGCCGGTGTCTCTGGTGGTAGGCCTCGTTGGCGGCGGCTTGTTCTGTGAACTGGCGTGTCCACGGGCACAGGGCTTGTGTTCCGGCTCCTGGATGGGCTCTTGTGCATGGGGTGCGTCGTCAGTTGTCGTACCCAGCACCTCCACCAATCTTGTCACCAATCTTGTCTCACTCAAGGAAACCTTCCGCAGAACTGCTCGTCAAGCTAGGACAAAAAGAAAAACTGCTCCAACCCAACCTCTTCGTCCTCTTCCACACGAAAACCACGCGAATTCATGCGGCATTAAAAAGCGGCTCAATCCCAACCTCTTCGTCCTCTTCCACACGAAAACCACGCGAATTCATGCGGCAATATGAACCGTCGTAAAACCGCATTAAACAATGTCAATTACTGAGATGCAGTGTTTTTCACCATTAAAAGTGGGGAACTGCGATATTTAATGTGAAAGCGCTTGCAACCGTCGTTAGGTTAGGTTAGGTTAGGTTTGGTTAGGTTAGGTTAGATTAGGTTAGGTTGGGTTGAGTTGGGTTAGGTTAGGTTAGGTTAGGTTAGGTTGGGTTAGGTTAGGTTAGGTTAGGTTAGGTTACGTTAGGTTAGGTTACGTTAGGTTAGGTTAGGTTAGGTTACGTTAGGTTAGGTTAGGTTAGGTAAGGATAATTTGGTTAGGTTAGGTAAGGTTAGGTTAGGTTAGGTTGGGTTGGGTGTTGTTGGGTTGGGTTGGGTTGGGTTAGGTTGGGTTAGGTTAGGTTAGGTTACGTTAGGTTAGGTTAGGTTAGGTTACGTTAGGTTATGTTAGGTTAGGTTAGGTTACGTTAGGTTAGGTTAGGTCAGGTAAGGTTAGGTTACGTTAGAATAGGTTAGGTTAGGTTACGTTAGGTTAGGTTAAGTTAGGTTAGGTTAGGTTTGGTTAGGTTAGGTTAGGTTAGCTTAGGTTAGGTTAGGTTGGGTTGGGTTGGGTTAGGTTGGGTTAGGTTAGGTTAGGTTAGGTTAGGTTGGGTTAGGTTAGTTTAGGTTAGGTTAGGTTAGGTTAAGTTGGGTTGGGTTAGGTTAGGTTAGGTTAGGTAAGGTTAGGTTAGGTTAGGTTAGGTTAAGGTATGAACCGTCGTAAAACCGCATTAAACAATGTCACTTAGTGAGATGCAGTGTTTTTCACCTTTACAAGTTGGGAACTGTGATATCTAGTGTGAAAGCGCTTGAAACCGTCGTAATGTTGTAGAAAGCAATGTAAAGTAGCGAGTAAAACGTTTTCTAACGATAGAAGTGCGAAGGTCATGTTAGGTTGAGTTATGTTAGTTTAAGCTAGGTAGCGTCGTGAAACTACCAAAAACAACGTCATCTAACGAGATAGTGTTGTTTTATTGCGAGTACGAAACTGCGATAGGTGAAATGTTGTGAAAGCACACAAAACGGCATGAACAAGCCAAATACTGCGTGTTGTACCGTTACAAGTGCGAAACTGCTATGTTGTGATATTCTCGTTAAAGCGCATGCAAGCATCGTGAAACCTTAAAGAACGATGTCATTTAGCGAGATACAGCGTTCTGTACTGCAATAAGCTGGTGAAAAACTGTGAGGTTATGCAAATATCCTAGTTGTGAACGAAACAGTGTAATAGAGCGTTTTTTAATACAAGTGCGAATGTTAGGTTAGGTTAAGATATGAACCGTCGTAAAACCGCATTAAACAATGTCACTTAGTGAGATGCAGTGTTTTTCACCATTACAAGTTGGGAACTGCGATATCTAATGTGAAAGCACTTGCAAACGTCGTTAGGTTAGGTTAGGTTAGGTTACGTTAGGTTAGGTTTGGTTAGGTTAGGTAAGGTTTGGTTAGGTTAGGTTAGGTTAGGTTGGTTTAGGTAAGGTTAGGTTAGGTTAAGATATGAACCGCGCTAAAACCGCATTAAACAATGTCACTTAGTGAGATGCTGTGTTTTTCACCATTACAAGTCGGGAACTGCGATATCTAATGTGAAAGCGCATGAAACCGTCGTAATCTTGTAGAAAACATTGTAAAGTAGCGAATAAAACGTTTTCTAACGATAGAAGTGCGAAGGTTCGGTTAGTTTGAGTTATGTTAGTTTAAGCTAGGTAGCGTCGTGAAACCACCAAAAACGACGTCATCTAACGAGATAGTGTTGTTTTAATGCGAGTACGAAACTGCGACAGGTAAAATGTTGTGAAAGCACTCAAAACGGCATGAACAAGCCAAATACTGCGTGTTGTACCGTTACAAGTGCGAAACTGCTATGTTGTGACATTCTCGGTAAAGCGCATGCAAGTATCGTGAAACCTTAAAGAACGATGTCATTTAGCGAGATACAGCGTTCTGTACTGTAATAAGTTGGTGAGAAACTGTGAGGTCAAGCAAATATCGTAATTGTGAACGAAACAGTGTAATTGAGCGTCTTTAGATACAAGTGCGAATGTTAGGTTAGGTTGACATATCAACCGTCGTAAAACCGCATTAAACAATGTCAGTGAGATGTAGTGTTTTTCAACATTACAAGTCGGGAACTACGATATCTAATGTGAAAGCGCATGAAACCGTCGTAATCTTGTAGAAAACATTGTAAAGTTGCGCGTAAAACGTTTTCTAACGATAGAAGTGCGAAGGTTAGGTTAGGTTAGGTTAGTTTAAGCTAGGTAGCGTCGTGAAACTACCAAAAACGACGTCATCTAACGAGATAGTGTTGTTTTAGTGCGAGTATTAAACTGCGATAGGTAAAATGTTGTGAATGCACACAAAACGGCATGAACAAGCCAAATACTGCGTGTGCTACCGTTACAAGTGCGAAACTGCTATATTGTGATATTTTCGTTAAAGCGCATGCAAGCATCGTGAAACCTTAAAGAACAATGTCATTTAGCGAGATACAGCGTTCTGTACTGCAATAAGTCGGTGAAAAACTGTGAGGTTATGCAAATATCCTAATTGTGAACGAAACAGTGTAATAGAGCGTTTTTTAATACAAGTGCGAATGTTAGGTTAGGTTAAGATATGAACCGTCGTAAAACCGCATTAATCAATGTCACTTAGTGAGATGCAGTGTTTTTCACCATTACAAGTCGGGAACTGCGATATCCAATGTGAAAGCGCTCGCAAACGTCGTTAGGTTAGGTTAGGTTAGGTTAGGTTAGGTTAGGTTACGTTAGGTTAAGTTAGGTTAGGTTTGGTTAGGTTAGGTTAGGTTAGGTTAGGGTATGTTAGGTAAGGTTTGGTTAGGTTAGGTTAGGTTAGGTTGGTTTAGGTAAGGTTAGGTTAGGTTAAGATATGAACCGCGCTAAAACCGCAATAAACAATGTCACTTAGTGAGATGCTGTGTTTTTCACCATTACAAGTCGGGAACTGCGATATCTAATGTGAAAGCGCATGAAACCGTCGTAATCTTGTAGAAAACATTGTAAATTAGCGAATAAAACGTTTTCTAACGATAGAAGTGCGAAGGTTATGTTAGGTTGAGTTATGTTAGTTTAAGCTAGGTAGCGTCGTGAAACCACCAAAAACGACGTCATCTAACGAGATAGTGTTGTTTTAATTCGAGTACGAAACTGCGACAGGTAAAATGTTGTGAAAGCACTCAAAACGGCATGAACAAGCCAAATACTGCGTGTTGTACCGTTACAAGTGCGAAACTGCTATGTTGTGACATTCTCGGTAAAGCGCATGCAAGTATCGTGAAACCTTAAAGAACGATGTCATTTAGCGAAATACAGCGTTCTGTACTGTAATAAGTTGGTGAGAAACTGTGAGGTCAAGCAAATATCGTAATTGTGAACGAAACAGTGTAATTGAGCGTCTTTAGATACAAGTGCGAATGTTAGGTTAGGTTGACATATCAACCGTCGTAAAACCGCATTAAACAATGTCACTTAGTGAGATGTAGTGTTTTTCAACATTACAAGTCGGGAACTACGATATCTAATGTGAAAGCGCATGAAACCGTCGTAATCTTGTAGAAAACATTGTAAAGTTGCGAGTAAAACGTTTTCTAACAATAGAAGTGCGAAGGTTAGGTTAGGTTAGGTTAGTTTAAGCTAGGTAGCGTCGTGAAACTACCAAAAACGACGTCATCTAACGAGATAGTGTTGTTTTATTGCGAGTATTAAACTGCGATAGGTAAAATGTTGTGAATGCACACAAAACGGCATGAACAAGCCAAATACTGCGTGTTCTACCGTTACAAGTGCGAAACTGCTATATTGTGATATTCTCGTTGAAGCGCATGCAAGCATCGTGAAACAAAGAACGATGTCATTTAGCGAGATACAGCGTTCTGTACTGCAATAAGTTGGTGAAAAACTGTGAGGTTATGCAAATATCGTAATTGTGAACGAAACAGTGTAATAGAGCGTTTTTCAATACAAGTACGAATGTTAGGTTAGGTTAAGATATGAACCGTCGTAAAACCGCATTAAACAATGTCACTTAGTGAGATGCAGTGTTTTTCACCATTACAAGTTGGGAACTGCGATATCTAATGTGAAAGCACTTGCAAACGTCGTTAGGTTAGGTTAGCTTAGGTTAGGTTACGTTAGGTTAGGTTTGGTTAGGTTAGGTTAGGTTAGGTTATGTTAGGTTAGGTTGGGTTAGGTTAGGTTAGGTTACGTTAGGTTAAGGTATGAACCGTCGTAAAACCGCAATAAACAATGTCACTTAGTGAGATGCAGTGTTTTTCACCTTTACAAGTTGGGAACTGCGATATCTAATGCGAAAGCGCTTGAAACCGTCGTAATGTTGTAGAAAGCAATGTAAAGTAGCGAGTAAAACGTTTTCTAACGATAGAAGTGCGAAGGTTATGTTAGGTTGAGTTATGTTAGTTTAAGCTAGGTAGCGTCGTGAAACCACCAAAAACGACGTCATCTAACGAGATAGTGTTGTTTTATTGCGAGTACGAAACTGCGATAGGTAAAATGTTGTGAAAGCACACAAAACGGCATGAACAAGCCAAATACTGCGTGTTGTACCGTTACAAGTGCGAAAGTGCTGTGTTGTGGCATTCTCGGTAAAGCGCATGCAAGTATCGTGAAACCTTAAAGAACGATGTCCTTTAGCGAGATACAGCGTTCTGTACTGTAATAAGTTGGTGAGAAACTGTGAGGTCAAGCAAATATCGTAATTGTGAACGAAACAGTGTAATTGAGCGTCTTTAGATACAAGTGCGAATGTTAGGTTAGGTTGACATATCAACCGTCGTAAAACCGCATTAAACAATGTCACTTAGTGAGATGTAGTGTTTTTCACCATTACAAGTTGGGAACTGCGATATCTAATGTGAAAGCACTTGCAAACGTCGTTAGGTTAGGTTAGGTTAGGTTAGGTTAGGTTACGTTAGGTTAGGTTTGGTTAGGTTAGGTTAGGTTAGGTTATGTTAGGTTAGGTTGGGTTAGGTTAGGTTAGGTTACGTTAGGTTAAGGTATGAACCGTCGTAAAACCGCAATAAACAATGTCACTTAGTGAGATGCAGTGTTTTTCACCTTTACAAGTTGGGAACTGCGATATCTAATGCGAAAGCGCTTGAAACCGTCGTAATGTTGTAGAAAGCAATGTAAAGTAGCGAGTAAAACGTTTTCTAACGATAGAAGTGCGAAGGTTATGTTAGGTTGAGTTATGTTAGTTTAAGCTAGGTAGCGTCGTGAAACCACCAAAAACGACGTCATCTAACGAGATAGTGTTGTTTTATTGCGAGTACGAAACTGCGATAGGTAAAATGTTGTGAAAGCACACAAAACGGCATGAACAAGCCAAATACTGCGTGTTGTACCGTTACAAGTGCGAAAGTGCTGTGTTGTGGCATTCTCGGTAAAGCGCATGCAAGTATCGTGAAACCTTAAAGAACGATGTCCTTTAGCGAGATACAGCGTTCTGTACTGTAATAAGTTGGTGAGAAACTGTGAGGTCAAGCAAATATCGTAATTGTGAACGAAACAGTGTAATTGAGCGTCTTTAGATGCAAGTGCGAATGTTAGGTTAGGTTGACATATCAACCGTCGTAAAACCGCATTAAACAATGTCACTTAGTGAGATGTAGTGTTTTTCAACATTACAAGTCGGGAACTACGATATTTAATGTGAAAGCGCATGAAACCGTCGTTAGGTTAGGTTAGGTTAGGTTTGGTTAGGTTAGGTTAGGTTAGGTTAGGTTAGGTTAGATTAGGTTAGGTTGGGTTGAGTTGGGTTAGGTTAGGTTAGGTTAGGTTAGGTTGGGTTAGGTTAGGTTAGGTTAGGTTAGGTTACGTTAGGTTAGGTTACGTTAGGTTAGGTTAGGTAAGGTTAGGTTAGGTTATGTTGGGTTGGGTGTTGGGTTGGGTTGGGTTGGGTTGGGTTAGGTTGGGTTAGGTTAGGTTAGGTTACGTTAGGTTAGGATAGGTTAGGTTACGTTAGGTTATGTTAGGTTAGGTTAGGTTACGTTAGGTTAGGTTAGGTCAGGTAAGGTTAGGTTACGTTAGAATAGGTTAGGTTAGGTTACGTTAGGTTAAGTTAGGTTAGGTTAGGTTTGGTTAGGTTAGGTTAGGTTAGCTTAGGTTAGGTTAGGTTGGGTTGGGTTGGGTTAGGTTGGGTTAGGTTAGGTTAGGTTAGGTTGGGTTAGGTTAGTTTAGGTTAGGTTAGGTTAGGTTAAGTTGGGTTGGGTAGGTTAGGTTAGGTTAGGTAAGGTTAGGTTAGGTTAGGTTAGGTTAGGTTAAGGTATGAACCGTCGTAAAACCGCATTAAACAATGTCACTTTGTGAGATGCAGTGTTTTTCACCTTTACAAGTTGGGAACTGTGATATCTAATGTGAAAGCGCTTGAAACCGTCGTAATGTTGTAGAAAGCAATGTAAAGTAGCGAGTAAAACGTTTTCTAACGATAGAAGCGCGAAGGTCATGTTAGGTTGAGTTATGTTAGTTTAAGCTAGGTAGCGTCGTGAAACTACCAAAAACAACGTCATCTAACGAGATAGTGTTGTTTTATTGCGAGTACGAAACTGCGATAGGTGAAATGTTGTGAAAGCACACAAAACGGCATGAACAAGCCAAATACTGCGTGTTGTACCGTTACAAGTGCGAAACTGCTATGTTGTGATATTCTCGTTAAAGCGCATGCAAGCATCGTGAAACCTTAAAGAACGATGTCATTTAGCGAGATACAGCGTTCTGTACTGCAATAAGTTGGTGAAAAACTGTGAGGTTATGCAAATATCCTAATTGTGAACGAAACAGTGTAATAGAGCGTTTTTTAATACAAGTGCGAATGTTAGGTTAGGTTAAGATATGAACCGTCGTAAAACCGCATTAAACAATGTCACTTAGTGAGATGCAGTGTTTTTCACCATTACAAGTTGGGAACTGCGATATCTAATGTGAAAGCACTTGCAAACGTCGTTAGGTTAGGTTAGGTTAGGTTACGTTAGGTTAGGTTTGGTTAGGTTAGGTTAGGTAAGGTTATGTTAGGTTAGGTTGGGTTAGGTTAGGTTAGGTTACGTTAGGTTAAGGTATGAACCGTCGTAAAACCGCAATAAACAATGTCACTTAGTGAGATGCAGTGTTTTTCACCTTTACAAGTTGGGAACTGCGATATCTAATGTGAAAGCGCTTGAAACCGTCGTAATGTTGTAGAAAGCAATGTAAAGTAGCGAGTAAAACGTTTTCTAACGATAGAAGTGCGAAGGTTATGTTAGGTTGAGTTATGTTAGTTTAAGCTAGGTAGCGTCGTGAAACCACCAAAAACGACGTCGTCTAACGAGATAGTGTTGTTTTATTGCGAGTACGAAACTGCGATAGGTAAAATGTTGTGAAAGCGCACAAAACGGCATGAACAAGCCAAATACTGCGTGTTGTACCGTTACAAGTGCGAAAGTGCTATGTTGTGACATTCTCGGTAAAGCGCATGCAAGTATCGTGAAACCTTAAAGAACGATGTCATTTAGCGAGATACAGCGTTCTGTACTGCAATAAGTTGGTGAAAAACTGTGAGGTTATGCAAATATCGTAATTGTGAACAAAACAGTGTAATAGAGCGTTTTTAGATACAAGTGCGAATGTTAGGTTAGGTTAAGATATGAACCGTCGTAAAACCGCATTAAACAATGTCAATTACTGAGATGCAGTGTTTTTCACCATTAAAAGTGGGGAACTGCGATATTTAATGTGAAAGCGCTTGCAACCGTCGTTAGGTTAGGTTAGGTTAGGTTAGGTTTGGTTAGGTTAGGTTAGATTAGGTTAGGTTGGGTTGAGTTGGGTTAGGTTAGGTTAGGTTAGGTTAGGTTGGGTTAGGTTAGGTTAGGTTAGGTTACGTTAGGTTAGGTTACGTTAGGTTAGGTTAGGTTACGTTAGGTTAGGTTAGGTTAGGTAAGGATAATTTGGTTAGGTTAGGTAAGGTTAGGTTAGGTTAGGTTGGGTTGGGTGTTGGGTTGGGTTGGGTTAGGTTGGGTTAGGTTAGGTTAGGTTACGTTAGGTTAGGTTAGGTTAGGTTACGTTAGGTTATGTTAGGTTAGGTTAGGTTACGTTAGGTTAGGTTAGGTCAGGTAAGGTTAGGTTACGTTAGAATAGGTTAGGTTAGGTTACGTTAGGTTAGGTTAAGTTAGGTTAGGTTAGGTTTGGTTAGGTTAGGTTAGGTTAGCTTAGGTTAGGTTAGGTTGGGTTGGGTTGGGTTAGGTTGGGTTAGGTTAGGTTAGGTTAGGTTAGGTTGGGTTAGGTTAGTTTAGGTTAGGTTAGGTTAGGTTAGGTTAAGTTGGGTTGGGTTAGGTTAGGTTAGGTTAGGTAAGGTTAGGTTAGGTTAGGTTAGGTTAAGGTATGAACCGTCGTAAAACCGCATTAAACAATGTCACTTAGTGAGATGCAGTGTTTTTCACCTTTACAAGTTGGGAACTGTGATATCTAGTGTGAAAGCGCTTGAAACCGTCGTAATGTTGTAGAAAGCAATGTAAAGTAGCGAGTAAAACGTTTTTCTAACGATAGAAGTGCGAAGGTCATGTTAGGTTGAGTTATGTTAGTTTAAGCTAGGTAGCGTCGTGAAACTACCAAAAACAACGTCATCTAACGAGATAGTGTTGTTTTATTGCGAGTACGAAACTGCGATAGGTGAAATGTTGTGAAAGCACACAAAACGGCATGAACAAGCCAAATACTGCGTGTTGTACCGTTACAAGTGCGAAACTGCTATGTTGTGATATTCTCGTTAAAGCGCATGCAAGCATCGTGAAACCTTAAAGAACGATGTCATTTAGCGAGATACAGCGTTCTGTACTGCAATAAGTTGGTGAAAAACTGTGAGGTTATGCAAATATCCTAGTTGTGAACGAAACAGTGTAATAGAGCGTTTTTTAATACAAGTGCGAATGTTAGGTTAGGTTAAGATATGAACCGTCGTAAAACCGCATTAAACAATGTCACTTAGTGAGATGCAGTGTTTTTCACCATTACAAGTTTGGAACTGCGATATCTAATGTGAAAGCACTTGCAAACGTCGTTAGGTTAGGTTAGGTTAGGTTACGTTAGGTTAGGTTTGGTTAGGTTAGGTAAGGTTTGGTTAGGTTAGGTTAGGTTAGGTTGGTTTAGGTAAGGTTAGGTTAGGTTAAGATATGAACCGCGCTAAAACCGCATTAAACAATGTCACTTAGTGAGATGCTGTGTTTTTCACCATTACAAGTCGGGAACTGCGATATCTAATGTGAAAGCGCATGAAACCGTCGTAATCTTGTAGAAAACATTGTAAAGTAGCGAATAAAACGTTTTCTAACGATAGAAGTGCGAAGGTTCGGTTAGTTTGAGTTATGTTAGTTTAAGCTAGGTAGCGTCGTGAAACCACCAAAAACGACGTCATCTAACGAGATAGTGTTGTTTTAATGCGAGTACGAAACTGCGACAGGTAAAATGTTGTGAAAGCACTCAAAACGGCATGAACAAGCCAAATACTGCGTGTTGTACCGTTACAAGTGCGAAACTGCTATGTTGTGACATTCTCGGTAAAGCGCATGCAAGTATCGTGAAACCTTAAAGAACGATGTCATTTGGCGAGATACAGCGTTCTGTACTGTAATAAGTTGGTGAGAAACTGTGAGGTCAAGCAAATATCGTAATTGTGAACGAAACAGTGTAATTGAGCGTCTTTAGATACAAGTGCGAATGTTAGGTTAGGTTGACATATCAACCGTCGTAAAACCGCATTAAACAATGTCACTTAGTGAGATGTAGTGTTTTTCAACATTACAAGTCGGGAACTACGATATCTAATGTGAAAGCGCATGAAACCGTCGTAATCTTGTAGAAAACATTGTAAAGTTGCGCGTAAAACGTTTTCTAACGATAGAAGTGCGAAGGTTAGGTTAGGTTAGGTTAGTTTAAGCTAGGTAGCGTCGTGAAACTACCAAAAACGACGTCATCTAACGAGATAGTGTTGTTTTATTGCGAGTATTAAACTGCGATAAGTAAAATGTTGTGAATGCACACAAAACGGCATGAACAAGCCAAATACTGCGTGTTCTACCGTTACAAGTGCGAAACTGCTATATTGTGATATTCTCGTTGAAGCGCATGCAAGCATCGTGAAACCTTAAAGAACGATGTCATTTAGCGAGATACAGCGTTCTGTACTGATAAGTTGGTGAAAAACTGTGAGGTTATGCAAATATCGTAATTGTGAACGAAACAGTGTAATAGAGCGTTTTTCAATACAAGTACGAATGTTAGGTTAGGTTAAGATATGAACCGTCGTAAAACCGCGTTAAACAATGTCACTTAGTGAGATGCAGTGTTTTTCACCATTACAAGTTGGGAACTGCGATATCTAATGTGAAAGCGCTTGCAAACGTCGTTAGGTTAGGTTAGGTTAGGTTAGGTTAGGTTAGGTTACGTTAGGTTAGGTTTGGTTAGGTTAGGTTAGGTTAGGTTATGTTAGGTTAGGTTGGGTTAGGTTAGGTTAGGTTAGGTTAGGTTAAGGTATGAACCGTCGTAAAACCGCATTAAACAATGTCACTTAGTGAGATGCAGTGTTTTTCACCTTTACAAGTTGGGAACTGCGATATCTAATGTGAAAGCGCTTGCAAACGTCGTTAGGTTAGGTTAGGTTAGGTTAGGTTAGGTTAGGTTACGTTAGGTTAGGTTTGGTTAGGTTAGGTTAGGTTAGGTTATGTTAGGTTAGGTTGGGTTAGGTTAGGTTAGGTTAGGTTAGGTTAAGATATGAACCGTCGTAAAACCGCATTAAACAATGTCACTTAGTGAGATGCAGTGTTTTTCGCCTTTACAAGTTGGGAAACGCGATATCTAATGTGAAAGCGCTTGAAACCGTCGTAAAGTTGTAGAAAGCAATGTAAAGTAGCGAGTAAAACGTTTTCTAACGATAGAAGTGCGAAGGTTATGTTAGGTTAGGTTAGTTTAAGCTAGGTAGCGTCGTGAAACCACCAAAAACGACGTCATCTAACGAGATAGTGTTGTTTTATTGCGAGTACGAAACTGCGATAGGCAAAATGTTGTGAAAGCACACAAAACGGCATGAACAAGCCAAATACTGCGTGTTCTACCGTTACAAGTGCGAAACTGCTATATTGTGATATTCTCGTTAAAGCGCATGCAAGCATCGTGAAACCTTAAAGAACGATGTCATTTAGCGAGATACAGCGTTCTGTACTGCAATAAGTTGGTGAAAAACTGTGAGGTTATGCAAATATCGTAATTGTGAACGAAACAGTGTAATAGAGCGTTTTTCAATACAAGTACGAATGTTAGGTTAGGTTAAGATATGAACCGTCGTAAAACCGCATTAAACAATGTCACTTAGTGAGATGCAGTGTTTTTCACCATTACAAGTTGGGAACTGCGATATCTAATGTGAAAGCACTTGCAAACGTCGTTAGGTTAGGTTAGGTTAGGTTAGGTTACGTTAGGTTAGGTTTGGTTAGGTTAGGTTGGGTTATGTTAGGTTAGGTTGGGTTAGGTTAGGTTAGGTTACGTTAGGTTAAGGTATGAACCGTCGTAAAACCGCAATAAACAATGTCACTTAGTGAGATGCAGTGTTTTTCACCTTTACAAGTTGGGAACTGCGATATCTAATGCGAAAGCGCTTGAAACCGTCGTAATGTTGTAGAAAGCAATGTAAAGTAGCGAGTAAAACGTTTTCTAACGATAGAAGTGCGAAGGTTATGTTAGGTTGAGTTATGTTAGTTTAAGCTAGGTAGCGTCGTGAAACCACCAAAAACGACGTCATCTAACGAGATAGTGTTGTTTTATTGCGACTACGAAACTGCGATAGGTAAAATGTTGTGAAAGCACACAAAACGGCATGAACAAGCCAAATACTGCGTGTTGTACCGTTACAAGTGCGAAAGTGCTGTGTTCTGGCATTCTCGGTAAAGCGCATGCAAGTATCGTGAAATCTTAAAAAACGATGTCATTTAGCGAGATACAGCGTTCTGTACTGTAATAAGTTGGTGAGAAACTGTGAGGTCAAGCAAATATCGTAATTGTGAACGAAACAGTGTAATTGAGCGTCTTTAGATACAAGTGCGAATGTTAGGTTAGGTTGACATATCAACCGTCGTAAAACCGCATTAAACAATGTCACTTAGTGAGATGTAGTGTTTTTCAACATTACAAGTCGGGAACTACGATATCTAATGTGAAAGCGCATGAAACCGTCGTAATCTTGTAGAAAACATTGTAAAGTTGCGCGTAAAACGTTTTCTAACGATAGAAGTGCGAAGGTTAGGTTAGGTTAGGTTAGTTTAAGCTAGGTAGCGTCGTGAAACTACCAAAAACGACGTCATCTAACGAGATAGTGTTGTTTTAGTGCGAGTATTAAACTGCGATAGGTAAAATGTTGTGAATGCACACAAAACGGCATGAACAAGCCAAATACTGCGTGTGCTACCGTTACAAGTGCGAAACTGCTATATTGTGATATTCTCGTTAAAGCGCATGCAAGCATCGTGAAACCTTAAAGAACAATGTCATTTAGCGAGATACAGCGTTCTGTACTGCAATAAGTCGGTGAAAAACTGTGAGGTTATGCAAATATCCTAATTGTGAACGAAACAGTGTAATAGAGCGTTTTTTAATACAAGTGCGAATGTTAGGTTAGGTTAAGATATGAACCGTCGTAAAACCGCATTAATCAATGTCACTTAGTGAGATGCAGTGTTTTTCACCATTACAAGTCGGGAACTGCGATATCTAATGTGAAAGCGCTCGCAAACGTCGTTAGGTTAGGTTAGGTTAGGTTAGGTTAGGTTACGTTAGGTTAGGTTTGGTTAGGTTAGGTTAGGTTAGGTTAGGTTAGGTTAGGTTGGGTTAGGTTAGGTTAGGTTACGTTAGGTTAAGGTATGAACCGTCGTAAAACCGCAATAAACAATGTCACTTAGTGAGATGCAGTGTTTTTCACCTTTACAAGTTGGGAACTGCGATATCTAATGTGAAAGCGCTTGAAACCGTCGTAATGTTGTAGAAAGCAATGTAAAGTAGCGAGTAAAACGTTTTCTAACGATAGAAGTGCGAAGGTTATGTTAGGTTGAGTTATGTTAGTTTAAGCTAGGTAGCGTCGTGAAACCACCAAAAACGACGTCATCTAACGAGATAGTGTTGTTTTATTGCGAGTACGAAACTGCGATAGGCAAAATGTTGTGAAAGCACACAAAACGGCATGAACAAGCCAAATACTGCGTGTTCTACCGTTACAAGTGCGAAACTGCTATATTGTGATATTCTCGTTAAAGCGCATGCAAGCATCGTGAAACCTTAAAGAACAATGTCATTTAGCGAGATACCACGTTCTGTACTGCAATAAGTTGGTGAAAAACTGTGAGGTTATGCAAATATCCTAATTGTGAACGAAACAGTGTAATAGAGCGTTTTTTAATACAAGTGCGAATGTTAGGTTAGGTTAAGATATGAACCGTCGTAAAACCGCATTAATCAATGTCACTTAGTGAGATGCAGTGTTTTTCACCATTACAAGTCGGGAACTGCGATATCCAATGTGAAAGCGCTCGCAAACGTCGTTAGGTTAGGTTAGGTTAGGTTAGGTTAGGTTAGGTTACGTTAGGTTAAGTTAGGTTAGGTTTGGTTAGGTTAGGTTAGGTTAGGTTAGGGTATGTTAGGTAAGGTTTGGTTAGGTTAGGTTAGGTTAGGTTGGTTTAGGTAAGGTTAGGTTAGGTTAAGATATGAACCGCGCTAAAACCGCAATAAACAATGTCACTTAGTGAGATGCTGTGTTTTTCACCATTACAAGTCGGGAACTGCGATATCTAATGTGAAAGCGCATGAAACCGTCGTAATCTTGTAGAAAACATTGTAAATTAGCGAATAAAACGTTTTCTAACGATAGAAGTGCGAAGGTTATGTTAGGTTGAGTTATGTTAGTTTAAGCTAGGTAGCGTCGTGAAACCACCAAAAACGACGTCATCTAACGAGATAGTGTTGTTTTAATGCGAGTACGAAACTGCGACAGGTAAAATGTTGTGAAAGCACTCAAAACGGCATGAACAAGCCAAATACTGCGTGTTGTACCGTTACAAGTGCGAAACTGCTATGTTGTGACATTCTCGGTAAAGCGCATGCAAGTATCGTGAAACCTTAAAGAACGATGTCATTTAGCGAAATACAGCGTTCTGTACTGTAATAAGTTGGTGAGAAACTGTTAGGTCAAGCAAATATCGTAATTGTGAACGAAACAGTGTAATTGAGCGTCTTTAGATACAAGTGCGAATGTTAGGTTAGGTTGACATATCAACCGTCGTAAAACCGCATTAAACAATGTCACTTAGTGAGATGTAGTGTTTTTCAACATTACAAGTCGGGAACTACGATATCTAATGTGAAAGCGCATGAAACCGTCGTAATCTTGTAGAAAACATTGTAAAGTTGCGAGTAAAACGTTTTCTAACGATAGAAGTGCGAAGGTTAGGTTAGGTTAGGTTAGTTTAAGCTAGGTAGCGTCGTGAAACTACCAAAAACGACGTCATCTAACGAGATAGTGTTGTTTTATTGCGAGTATTAAACTGCGATAGGTAAAATGTTGTGAAAGCACACAAAACGGCATGAACAAGCCAAATACTGCGTGTTGTACCGTTACAAGTGCGAAAGTGCTGTGTTGTGGCATTCTCGGTAAAGCGCATGCAAGTATCGTGAAACCTTAAAGAACGATGTCCTTTAGCGAGATACAGCGTTCTGTACTGTAATAAGTTGGTGAGAAACTGTGAGGTCAAGCAAATATCGTAATTGTGAACGAAACAGTGTAATTGAGCGTCTTTAGATACAAGTGCGAATGTTAGGTTAGGTTGACATATCAACCGTCGTAAAACCGCATTAAACAATGTCACTTAGTGAGATGTAGTGTTTTTCACCATTACAAGTTGGGAACTGCGATATCTAATGTGAAAGCACTTGCAAACGTCGTTAGGTTAGGTTAGGTTAGGTTAGGTTAGGTTACGTTAGGTTAGGTTTGGTTAGGTTAGGTTAGGTTAGGTTATGTTAGGTTAGGTTGGGTTAGGTTAGGTTAGGTTACGTTAGGTTAAGGTATGAACCGTCGTAAAACCGCAATAAACAATGTCACTTAGTGAGATGCAGTGTTTTTCACCTTTACAAGTTGGGAACTGCGATATCTAATGCGAAAGCGCTTGAAACCGTCGTAATGTTGTAGAAAGCAATGTAAAGTAGCGAGTAAAACGTTTTCTAACGATAGAAGTGCGAAGGTTATGTTAGGTTGAGTTATGTTAGTTTAAGCTAGGTAGCGTCGTGAAACCACCAAAAACGACGTCATCTAACGAGATAGTGTTGTTTTATTGCGAGTACGAAACTGCGATAGGTAAAATGTTGTGAAAGCACACAAAACGGCATGAACAAGCCAAATACTGCGTGTTGTACCGTTACAAGTGCGAAAGTGCTGTGTTGTGGCATTCTCGGTAAAGCGCATGCAAGTATCGTGAAACCTTAAAGAACGATGTCCTTTAGCGAGATACAGCGTTCTGTACTGTAATAAGTTGGTGAGAAACTGTGAGGTCAAGCAAATATCGTAATTGTGAACGAAACAGTGTAATTGAGCGTCTTTAGATGCAAGTGCGAATGTTAGGTTAGGTTGACATATCAACCGTCGTAAAACCGCATTAAACAATGTCACTTAGTGAGATGTAGTGTTTTTCAACATTACAAGTCGGGAACTACGATATTTAATGTGAAAGCGCATGAAACCGTCGTTAGGTTAGGTTAGGTTAGGTTTGGTTAGGTTAGGTTAGGTTAGGTTAGGTTAGATTAGGTTAGGTTGGGTTGAGTTGGGTTAGGTTAGGTTAGGTTAGGTTAGGTTGGGTTAGGTTAGGTTAGGTTAGGTTAGGTTACGTTAGGTTAGGTTACGTTAGGTTAGGTTAGGTTAGGTTACGTTAGGTTAGGTTAGGTTAGGTAAGGATAATTTGGTTAGGTTAGGTAAGGTTAGGTTAGGTTAGGTTGTTTTGGGTGTTGTTGGGTTGGGTTGGGTTGGGTTAGGTTGGGTTAGGTTAGGTTAGGTTACGTTAGGTTAGGTTAGGTTAGGTTACGTTAGGTTATGTTAGGTTAGGTTAGGTTACGTTAGGTTAGGTTAGGTCAGGTAAGGTTAGGTTACGTTAGAATAGGTTAGGTTAGGTTACGTTAGGTTAAGTTAGGTTAGGTTAGGTTTGGTTAGGTTAGGTTAGGTAAGCTTAGGTTAGGTTAGGTTGGGTTGGGTTGGGTTAGGTTGGGTTAGGTTAGGTTAGGTTAGGTTGGGTTAGGTTAGTTTAGGTTAGGTTAGGTTAGGTTAAGTTGGGTTGGGTAGGTTAGGTTAGGTTAGGTAAGGTTAGGTTAGGTTAGGTTAGGTTAGGTTAAGGTATGAACCGTCGTAAAACCGCATTAAACAATGTCACTTAGTGAGATGCAGTGTTTTTCACCTTTACAAGTTGGGAACTGTGATATCTAATGTGAAAGCGCTTGAAACCGTCGTAATGTTGTAGAAAGCAATGTAAAGTAGCGAGTAAAACGTTTTCTAACGATAGAAGTGCGAAGGTCATGTTAGGTTGAGTTATGTTAGTTTAAGCTAGGTAGCGTCGTGAAACTACCAAAAACAACGTCATCTAACGAGATAGTGTTGTTTTATTGCGAGTACGAAACTGCGATAGGTGAAATGTTGTGAAAGCACACAAAACGGCATGAACAAGCCAAATACTGCGTGTTGTACCGTTACAAGTGCGAAACTGCTATGTTGTGATATTCTCGTTAAAGCGCATGCAAGCATCGTGAAACCTTAAAGAACGATGTCATTTAGCGAGATACAGCGTTCTGTACTGCAATAAGTTGGTGAAAAACTGTGAGGTTATGCAAATATCGTAATTGTGAACGAAACAGTGTAATAGAGCGTTTTTCAATACAAGTACGAATGTTAGGTTAGGTTAAGATATGAACCGTCGTAAAACCGCGTTAAACAATGTCACTTAGTGAGATGCAGTGTTTTTCACCATTACAAGTTGGGAACTGCGATATCTAATGTGAAAGCGCTTGCAAACGTCGTTAGGTTAGGTTAGGTTAGGTTAGGTTAGGTTAGGTTACGTTAGGTTAGGTTAGGTTTGGTTAGGTTAGGTTAGGTTAGGTTATGTTAGGTTAGGTTGGGTTAGGTTAGGTTAGGTTAGGTTAGGTTAAGGTATGAACCGTCGTAAAACCGCATTAAACAATGTCACTTAGTGAGATGCAGTGTTTTTCACCTTTACAAGTTGGGAACTGCGATATCTAATGTGAAAGCGCTTGCAAACGTCGTTAGGTTAGGTTAGGTTAGGTTAGGTTAGGTTAGGTTACGTTAGGTTAGGTTTGGTTAGGTTAGGTTAGGTTAGGTTATGTTAGGTTAGGTTGGGTTAGGTTAGGTTAGGTTAGGTTAGGTTAAGGTATGAACCGTCGTAAAACCGCATTAAACAATGTCACTTAGTGAGATGCAGTGTTTTTCACCATTACAAGTTGGGAACTGCGATATCTAATGTGAAAGCACTTGCAAACGTCGTTAGGTTAGGTTAGGTTACGTTAGGTTAGGTTTGGTTAGGTTAGGTTGGGTTATGTTAGGTTAGGTTGGGTTAGGTTAGGTTAGGTTACGTTAGGTTAAGGTATGAACCGTCGTAAAACCGCAAAAACAATGTCACTTAGTGAGATGCAGTGTTTTTCACCTTTACAAGTTGGGAACTGCGATATCTAATGTGAAAGCGCTTGAAACCGTCGTAATGTTGTAGAAAGCAATGTAAAGTAGCGAGTAAAACGTTTTCTAACGATAGAAGTGCGAAGGTTATGTTAGGTTGAGTTATGTTAGTTTAAGCTAGGTAGCGTCGTGAAACCACCAAAAACGACGTCATCTAACGAGATAGTGTTGTTTTATTGCGAGTACGAAACTGCGATAGGCAAAATGTTGTGAAAGCACACAAAACGGCATGAACAAGCCAAATACTGCGTGTTCTACCGTTACAAGTGCGAAACTGCTATATTGTGATATTCTCGTTAAAGCGCATGCAAGCATCGTGAAACCTTAAAGAACAATGTCATTTAGCGAGATACAGCGTTCTGTACTGCAATAAGTTGGTGAAAAACTGTGAGGTTATGCAAATATCCTAATTGTGAACGAAACAGTGTAATAGAGCGTTTTTTAATACAAGTGCGAATGTTAGGTTAGGTTAAGATATGAACCGTCGTAAAACCGCATTAATCAATGTCACTTAGTGAGATGCAGTGTTTTTCACCATTACAAGTCGGGAACTGCGATATCCAATGTGAAAGCGCTCGCAAACGTCGTTAGGTTAGGTTAGGTTAGGTTAGGTTAGGTTACGTTAGGTTAGGTTTGGTTAGGTTAGGTTAGGTTAGGTTATGTTAGGTTAGGTTGGGTTAGGTTAGGTTAGGTTACGTTAGGTTAAGGTATGAACCGTCGTAAAACCGCAATAAACAATGTCACTTAGTGATATGCAGTGTTTTTCACCTTTACAAGTTGGGAACTGCGATATCTAATGCGAAAGCGCTTGAAACCGTCGTAATGTTGCAGAAAGCAATGTAAAGTAGCGAGTAAAACGTTTTCTAACGATAGAAGTGCGAAGGTTATGTTAGGTTGAGTTATGTTAGTTTAAGCTAGGTAGCGTCGTGAAACCACCAAAAACGACGTCATCTAACGAGATAGTGTTGTTTTATTGCGAGTACGAAACTGCGATAGGTAAAATGTTGTGAAAGCACACAAAACGGCATGAACAAGCCAAATACTGCGTGTTGTACCGTTACAAGTGCGAAAGTGCTGTGTTCTGGCATTCTCGGTAAAGCGCATGCAAGTATCGTGAAATCTTAAAGAACGATGTCATTTAGCGAGATACAGCGTTCTGTACTGTAATAAGTTGGTGAGAAACTGTGAGGTCAAGCAAATATCGTAATTGTGAACGAAACAGTGTAATTGAGCGTCTTTAGATACAAGTGCGAATGTTAGGTTAGGTTGACATATCAACCGTCGTAAAACCGCATTAAACAATGTCACTTAGTGAGATGTAGTGTTTTTCAACATTACAAGTCGGGAACTACGATATCTAATGTGAAAGCGCATGAAACCGTCGTAATCTTGTAGAAAACATTGTAAAGTTGCGCGTAAAACGTTTTCTAACGATAGAAGTGCGAAGGTTAGGTTAGGTTAGGTTAGTTTAAGCTAGGTAGCGTCGTGAAACTACCAAAAACGACGTCATCTAACGAGATAGTGTTGTTTTAGTGCGAGTATTAAACTGCGATAGGTAAAATGTTGTGAATGCACACAAAACGGCATGAACAAGCCAAATACTGCGTGTGCTACCGTTACAAGTGCGAAACTGCTATATTGTGATATTCTCGTTAAAGCGCATGCAAGCATCGTGAAACCTTAAAGAACAATGTCATTTAGCGAGATACAGCGTTCTGTACTGCAATAAGTCGGTGAAAAACTGTGAGGTTATGCAAATATCCTAATTGTGAACGAAACAGTGTAATAGAGCGTTTTTTAATACAAGTGCGAATGTTAGGTTAGGTTAAGATATGAACCGTCGTAAAACCGCATTAATCAATGTCACTTAGTGAGATGCAGTGTTTTTCACCATTACAAGTCGGGAACTGCGATATCTAATGTGAAAGCGCTCGCAAACGTCGTTAGGTTAGGTTAGGTTAGGTTAGGTTAGGTTACGTTAGGTTAGGTTTGGTTAGGTTAGGTTAGGTTAGGTTAGGTTAGGTTATGTTAGGTTAGGTTGGGTTAGGTTAGGTTAGGTTACGTTAGGTTAAGGTATGAACCGTCGTAAAACCGCAATAAACAATGTCACTTAGTGAGATGCAGTGTTTTTCACCTTTACAAGTTGGGAACTGCGATATCTAATGTGAAAGCGCTTGAAACCGTCGTAATGTTGTAGAAAGCAATGTAAAGTAGCGAGTAAAACGTTTTCTAACGATAGAAGTGCGAAGGTTATGTTAGGTTGAGTTATGTTAGTTTAAGCTAGGTAGCGTCGTGAAACCACCAAAAACGACGTCATCTAACGAGATAGTGTTGTTTTATTGCGAGTACGAAACTGCGATAGGCAAAATGTTGTGAAAGCACACAAAACGGCATGAACAAGCCAAATACTGCGTGTTCTACCGTTACAAGTGCGAAACTGCTATATTGTGATATTCTCGTTAAAGCGCATGCAAGCATCGTGAAACCTTAAAGAACAATGTCATTTAGCGAGATACCACGTTCTGTACTGCAATAAGTTGGTGAAAAACTGTGAGGTTATGCAAATATCCTAATTATGAACGAAACAGTGTAATAGAGCGTTTTTTAATACAAGTGCGAATGTTAGGTTAGGTTAAGATATGAACCGTCGTAAAACCGCATTAATCAATGTCACTTAGTGAGATGCAGTGTTTTTCACCATTACAAGTCGGGAACTGCGATATCCAATGTGAAAGCGCTCGCAAACGTCGTTAGGTTAGGTTAGGTTAGGTTAGGTTAGGTTACGTTAGGTTAAGTTAGGTTAGGTTTGGTTAGGTTAGGTTAGGTTAGGTTAGGGTATGTTAGGTAAGGTTTGGTTAGGTTAGGTTAGGTTAGGTTGGTTTAGGTAAGGTTAGGTTAGGTTAAGATATGAACCGCGCTAAAACCGCAATAAACAATGTCACTTAGTGAGATGCTGTGTTTTTCACCATTACAAGTCGGGAACTGCGATATCTAATGTGAAAGCGCATGAAACCGTCGTAATCTTGTAGAAAACATTGTAAATTAGCGAATAAAACGTTTTCTAACGATAGAAGTGCGAAGGTTATGTTAGGTTGAGTTATGTTAGTTTAAGCTAGGTAGCGTCGTGAAACCACCAAAAACGACGTCATCTAACGAGATAGTGTTGTTTTAATGCGAGTACGAAACTGCGACAGGTAAAATGTTGTGAAAGCACTCAAAACGGCATGAACAAGCCAAATACTGCGTGTTGTACCGTTACAAGTGCGAAACTGCTATGTTGTGACATTCTCGGTAAAGCGCATGCAAGTATCGTGAAACCTTAAAGAACGATGTCATTTAGCGAAATACAGCGTTCTGTACTGTAATAAGTTGGTGAGAAACTGTTAGGTCAAGCAAATATCGTAATTGTGAACGAAACAGTGTAATTGAGCGTCTTTAGATACAAGTGCGAATGTTAGGTTAGGTTGACATATCAACCGTCGTAAAACCGCATTAAACAATGTCACTTAGTGAGATGTAGTGTTTTTCAACATTACAAGTCGGGAACTACGATATCTAATGTGAAAGCGCATGAAACCGTCGTAATCTTGTAGAAAACATTGTAAAGTTGCGAGTAAAACGTTTTCTAACGATAGAAGTGCGAAGGTTAGGTTAGGTTAGGTTAGTTTAAGCTAGGTAGCGTCGTGAAACTACCAAAAACGACGTCATCTAACGAGATAGTGTTGTTTTATTGCGAGTATTAAACTGCGATAGGTAAAATGTTGTGAAAGCACACAAAACGGCATGAACAAGCCAAATACTGCGTGTTGTACCGTTACAAGTGCGAAAGTGCTGTGTTGTGGCATTCTCGGTAAAGCGCATGCAAGTATCGTGAAACCTTAAAGAACGATGTCCTTTAGCGAGATACAGCGTTCTGTACTGTAATAAGTTGGTGAGAAACTGTGAGGTCAAGCAAATATCGTAATTGTGAACGAAACAGTGTAATTGAGCGTCTTTAGATACAAGTGCGAATGTTAGGTTAGGTTGACATATCAACCGTCGTAAAACCGCATTAAACAATGTCACTTAGTGAGATGTAGTGTTTTTCACCATTACAAGTTGGGAACTGCGATATCTAATGTGAAAGCACTTGCAAACGTCGTTAGGTTAGGTTAGGTTAGGTTAGGTTAGGTTACGTTAGGTTAGGTTTGGTTAGGTTAGGTTAGGTTAGGTTATGTTAGGTTAGGTTGGGTTAGGTTAGGTTAGGTTACGTTAGGTTAAGGTATGAACCGTCGTAAAACCGCAATAAACAATGTCACTTAGTGAGATGCAGTGTTTTTCACCTTTACAAGTTGGGAACTGCGATATCTAATGCGAAAGCGCTTGAAACCGTCGTAATGTTGTAGAAAGCAATGTAAAGTAGCGAGTAAAACGTTTTCTAACGATAGAAGTGCGAAGGTTATGTTAGGTTGAGTTATGTTAGTTTAAGCTAGGTAGCGTCGTGAAACCACCAAAAACGACGTCATCTAACGAGATAGTGTTGTTTTATTGCGAGTACGAAACTGCGATAGGTAAAATGTTGTGAAAGCACACAAAACGGCATGAACAAGCCAAATACTGCGTGTTGTACCGTTACAAGTGCGAAAGTGCTGTGTTGTGGCATTCTCGGTAAAGCGCATGCAAGTATCGTGAAACCTTAAAGAACGATGTCCTTTAGCGAGATACAGCGTTCTGTACTGTAATAAGTTGGTGAGAAACTGTGAGGTCAAGCAAATATCGTAATTGTGAACGAAACAGTGTAATTGAGCGTCTTTAGATGCAAGTGCGAATGTTAGGTTAGGTTGACATATCAACCGTCGTAAAACCGCATTAAACAATGTCACTTAGTGAGATGTAGTGTTTTTCAACATTACAAGTCGGGAACTACGATATTTAATGTGAAAGCGCATGAAACCGTCGTTAGGTTAGGTTAGGTTAGGTTTGGTTAGGTTAGGTTAGGTTAGGTTAGGTTAGATTAGGTTAGGTTGGGTTGAGTTGGGTTAGGTTAGGTTAGGTTAGGTTAGGTTGGGTTAGGTTAGGTTAGGTTAGGTTAGGTTACGTTAGGTTAGGTTACGTTAGGTTAGGTTAGGTTAGGTTACGTTAGGTTAGGTTAGGTTAGGTAAGGATAATTTGGTTAGGTTAGGTAAGGTTAGGTTAGGTTAGGTTGTTTTGGGTGTTGTTGGGTTGGGTTGGGTTGGGTTAGGTTGGGTTAGCTTAGGTTAGGTTACGTTAGGTTAGGTTAGGTTAGGTTACGTTAGGTTATGTTAGGTTAGGTTAGGTTACGTTAGGTTAGGTTAGGTCAGGTAAGGTTAGGTTACGTTAGAATAGGTTAGGTTAGGTTACGTTAGGTTAAGTTAGGTTAGGTTAGGTTTGGTTAGGTTAGGTTAGGTAAGCTTAGGTTAGGTTAGGTTGGGTTGGGTTGGGTTAGGTTGGGTTAGGTTAGGTTAGGTTAGGTTGGGTTAGGTTAGTTTAGGTTAGGTTAGGTTAGGTTAAGTTGGGTTGGGTAGGTTAGGTTAGGTTAGGTAAGGTTAGGTTAGGTTAGGTTAGGTTAGGTTAAGGTATGAACCGTCGTAAAACCGCATTAAACAATGTCACTTAGTGAGATGCAGTGTTTTTCACCTTTACAAGTTGGGAACTGTGATATCTAATGTGAAAGCGCTTGAAACCGTCGTAATGTTGTAGAAAGCAATGTAAAGTAGCGAGTAAAACGTTTTCTAACGATAGAAGTGCGAAGGTCATGTTAGGTTGAGTTATGTTAGTTTAAGCTAGGTAGCGTCGTGAAACTACCAAAAACGTCATCTAACGAGATAGTGTTGTTTTATTGCGAGTACGAAACTGCGATAGGTGAAATGTTGTGAAAGCACACAAAACGGCATGAACAAGCCAAATACTGCTTGTTGTACCGTTACAAGTGCGAAACTGCTATGTTGTGATATTCTCGTTAAAGCGCATGCAAGCATCGTGAAACCTTAAAGAACGATGTCATTTAGCGAGATACAGCGTTCTGTACTGCAATAAGTTGGTGAAAAACTGTGAGGTTATGCAAATATCCTAATTGTGAACGAAACAGTGTAATAGAGCGTTTTTTAATACAAGTGCGAATGTTAGGTTAGGTTAAGATATGAACCGTCGTAAAACCGCATTAAACAATGTCACTTAGTGAGATGCAGTGTTTTTCACCATTACAAGTTGGGAACTGCGATATCTAATGTGAAAGCGCATGAAACCGTCGTAATCTTGTAGAAAACATTGTAGAGTTGCGCGTAAAACGTTTTCTAACGATAGAAGTGCGAAGGTTAGGTTAGGTTAGGTTAGTTTAAGCTAGGTAGCGTCGTGAAACTACCAAAAACGACGTCATCTAACGAGATAGTGTTGTTTTATTGCGAGTATTAAACTGCGATAAGTAAAATGTTGTGAATGCACACAAAACGGCATGAACAAGCCAAATACTGCGTGTTCTACCGTTACAAGTGCGAAACTGCTATATTGTGATATTCTCGTTGAAGCGCATGCAAGCATCGTGAAACCTTAAAGAACGATGTCATTTAGCGAGATACAGCGTTCTGTACTGATAAGTTGGTGAAAAACTGTGAGGTTATGCAAATATCGTAATTGTGAACGAAACAGTGTAATAGAGCGTTTTTCAATACAAGTACGAATGTTAGGTTAGGTTAAGATATGAACCGTCGTAAAACCGCGTTAAACAATGTCACTTAGTGAGATGCAGTGTTTTTCACCATTACAAGTAGGGAACTGCGATATCTAATGTGAAAGCGCTTGCAAACGTCGTTAGGTTAGGTTAGGTTAGGTTAGGTTAGGTTAGGTTACGTTAGGTTAGGTTTGGTTAGGTTAGGTTAGGTTAGGTTAGGTTATGTTAGGTTAGGTTGGGTTAGGTTAGGTTAGGTTAGGTTAGGTTAAGGTATGAACCGTCGTAAAACCGCATTAAACAATGTCACTTAGTGAGATGCAGTGTTTTTCACCTTTACAAGTTGGGAACTGCGATATCTAATGTGAAAGCGCTTGCAAACGTCGTTAGGTTAGGTTAGGTTAGGTTAGGTTAGGTTACGTTAGGTTAGGTTTGGTTAGGTTAGGTTAGGTTAGGTTATGTTAGGTTAGGTTGGGTTAGGTTAGGTTAGGTTAGGTTAGGTTAGGTTAAGGTATGAACCGTCGTAAAACCGCATTAAACAATGTCACTTAGTGAGATGCAGTGTTTTTCACCATTACAAGTTGGGAACTGCGATATCTAATGTGAAAGCACTTGCAAACGTCGTTAGGTTAGGTTAGGTTAGGTTAGGTTACGTTAGGTTAGGTTTGGTTAGGTTAGGTTGGGTTATGTTAGGTTAGGTTGGGTTAGGTTAGGTTAGGTTACGTTAGGTTAAGGTATGAACCGTCGTAAAACCGCAATAAACAATGTCACTTAGTGAGATGCAGTGTTTTTCACCTTTACAAGTTGGGAACTGTGATATCTAATGTGAAAGCGCTTGAAACCGTCGTAATGTTGTAGAAAGCAATGTAAAGTAGCGAGTAAAACGTTTTCTAACGATAGAAGTGCGAAGGTCATGTTAGGTTGAGTTATGTTAGTTTAAGCTAGGTAGCGTCGTGAAACTACCAAAAACAACGTCATCTAACGAGATAGTGTTGTTTTATTGCGAGTACGAAACTGCGATAGGTGAAATGTTGTGAAAGCACACAAAACGGCATGAACAAGCCAAATACTGCGTGTTGTACCGTTACAAGTGCGAAACTGCTATGTTGTGATATTCTCGTTAAAGCGCATGCAAGCATCGTGAAACCTTAAAGAACGATGTCATTTAGCGAGATACAGCGTTCTGTACTGCAATAAGTTGGTGAAAAACTGTGAGGTTATGCAAATATCCTAATTGTGAACGAAACAGTGTAATAGAGCGTTTTTTAATACAAGTGCGAATGTTAGGTTAGGTTAAGATATGAACCGTCGTAAAACCGCATTAAACAATGTCACTTAGTGAGATGCAGTGTTTTTCACCATTACAAGTTGGGAACTGCGATATCTAATGTGAAAGCACTTGCAAACGTCGTTAGGTTAGGTTAGGTTAGGTTACGTTAGGTTAGGTTTGGTTAGGTTAGGTTAGGTAAGGTTATGTTAGGTTAGGTTGGGTTAGGTTAGGTTAGGTTACGTTAGGTTAAGGTATGAACCGTCGTAAAACCGCAATAAACAATGTCACTTAGTGAGATGCAGTGTTTTTCACCTTTACAAGTTGGGAACTGCGATATCTAATGTGAAAGCGCTTGAAACCGTCGTAATGTTGTAGAAAGCAATGTAAAGTAGCGAGTAAAACGTTTTCTAACGATAGAAGTGCGAAGGTTATGTTAGGTTGAGTTATGTTAGTTTAAGCTAGGTAGCGTCGTGAAACCACCAAAAACGACGTCGTCTAACGAGATAGTGTTGTTTTATTGCGAGTACGAAACTGCGATAGGTAAAATGTTGTGAAAGCACACAAAACGGCATGAACAAGCCAAATACTGCGTGTTGTACCGTTACAAGTGCGAAAGTGCTGTGTTCTGGCATTCTCGGTAAAGCGCATGCAAGTATCGTGAAACCTTAAAAAACGATGTCATTTAGCGATATACAGCGTTCTGTACTGTAATAAGTTGGTGAGAAACTGTGAGGTCAAGCAAATATCGTAATTGTGAACGAAACAGTGTAATTGAGCGTCTTTAGATACAAGTGCGAATGTTAGGTTAGGTTGACATATCAACCGTCGTAAAACCGCATTAAACAATGTCACTTAGTGAGATGTAGTGTTTTTCAACATTACAAGTCGGGAACTACGATATCTAATGTGAAAGCGCATGAAACCGTCGTAATCTTGTAGAAAACATTGTAAAGTGGCGAGTAAAACGTTTTCTAACAATAGAAGGCGAAGGTTAGGTTAGGTTAGGTTAGTTTAAGCTAGGTAGCGTCGTGAAACTACCAAAAACGACGTCATCTAACGAGATAGTGTTGTTTTAGTGCGAGTATTAAACTGCGATAGGTAAAATGTTGTGAATGCACACAAAACGGCATGAACAAGCCAAATACTGCGTGTGCTACCGTTACAAGTGCGAAACTGCTATATTGTGATATTCTCGTTAGAGCGCATGCAAGCATCGTGAAACCTTAAAGAACAATGTCATTTAGCGAGATACAGCGTTCTGTACTGCAATAAGTCGGTGAAAAACTGTGAGGTTATGCAAATATCCTAATTTTGAACGAAACAGTGTAATAGAGCGTTTTTTAATACAAGTGCGAATGTTAGGTTAGGTTAAGATATGAACCGTCGTAAAACCGCATTAATCAATGTCACTTAGTGAGATGCAGTGTTTTTCACCATTACAAGTCGGGAACTGCGATATCTAATGTGAAAGCGCTCGCAAACGTCGTTAGGTTAGGTTAGGTTAGGTTAGGTTACGTTAGGTTAGGTTTGGTTAGGTTAGGTTAGGTTAGGTTAGGTTATGTTAGGTTAGGTTGGGTTAGGTTAGGTTAGGTTACGTTAGGTTAAGGTATGAACCGTCGTAAAACCGCAAAAACAATGTCACTTAGTGAGATGCAGTGTTTTTCACCTTTACAAGTTGGGAACTGCGATATCTAATGTGAAAGCGCTTGAAACCGTCGTAATGTTGTAGAAAGCAATGTAAAGTAGCGAGTAAAACGTTTTCTAACGATAGAAGTGCGAAGGTTATGTTAG